>NW_019416496.1:2517136-2518119 GCF_000390285.2 Anoplophora glabripennis | reverse complement strand
CCGGTCAAAATAGACATTTCAAATAACGAAAATTCCGACAGAGCTAAATTTTGGTGGAGACCTTGGGTACACCATTAGAAATAAAGTGTCAAAAGTCCCCATCGATCCCATGTGTGCTAAAAATGTTATTCGGGGTCAAAGGTCAAAATTTGAGGTTTTTTGGATTTTTTTCGAAAACGGTATGTTTCATCAAAAAAGTAGTCCTGACAAAATTATAGATCTTAAAATTTTCTACAAAAATGGTCCTTATACTTTTTTTAAGAATCACCATTCCTGAGATATCGCGATTCTAATAGTTGAAGGAGTCACGTTCTACATGATATGCACACATTTCCACACCACCTGTGAGGTAGTGTACTTTGACGCGTTTTTTTAACGTGGTTTTCCCGGTAGGCCTACTCCACGAACTATTATGACGGAATTTTCAGGGACAATACTCTTTTAACTGTATGATGATTAATGATATTGATATGGGTTATTGACTTTACCTATAGTTCTGATTTCTTTTGATATTTTATTCTGATTCATACTCTTCAATGTCGAACTCAACAGTCATGTCTTCTTCGAGTTCTTCTTCTTTTTCTTCTTCCTCTTCTTCTTGCTGGATGTTCATAAATTGTTCAAATGAAGATAAATCAGCTGTCTCTTCATCGAAATCACATGAATCTTGGTCTGTTTAATTCAATTGGACATTTGAGCAAGACTGGCTTTGGCAATTAGTACACGCTGGAGAACACAGTAACCCTACCCTTCTACAGCCACATTTAGCACTACAACCTTTTTTGCAATTGCAAAAAATAGTTTTTAGGAGTTTTTCCAGAGTAGGTGGAAGTAAAGTTTGAATCGGTTCCAAAGTATTATCTGTTAATTTCCAACCCCAGTCTTCTGGGTTCAGTTGATTGCCTAGCCATGTCTGAACTTGATAGTATACTCGATACAAGTGTTGATTAGCAGAAGCCGATGTTGGAGGAAGACAAGATAGT
>NW_019416496.1:2511491-2514000 GCF_000390285.2 Anoplophora glabripennis | reverse complement strand
GTTGTTGTATTTGTTACCAATTTTTTTCAAAACCGATTTATCTCGCAAACCGTTCATTTTTTCGAAATAAATAAAGAGTACCATTTTTAAAGAAAAACCTTCAGAGTATCTAATAATAATATTTTCAGTTTGATAAAATTACTTCTGTCAAAATTTTGAGAAAAATTGTGATAGGGCCAGTCCGTTTCTGGACACCTGATAATAGCAAAAAGTTGATTTTAGCATCAAATCGTAGAGCTCCATGTGTAATACAACGTACGAAAATTTTATTAAAATATACAGGGTGGTTTCAAAGTTATAACCCTAAACGTTAATTTCTAGGTACCCCTTTGACCCCCCATAACTCCGTTAGGGGGCACATTAGGAAAAAAAAATATAGGAAGGACTAGTTTTATTTTGACCTCCCCTATACACTCCCGAGAGATTAGGAGGTACTTACCGGACACCCTGTATGTGCATATCATGTAGAACGTGACTCCTTCAACTTTTAGAATCGTGATATCTCAGGAATGGTGGTTCTTAGAAAAAAAGTAGGACAAGGACCATTTTTGTAGATAATTTTCAGATCTATAATTTTTGTCTGAACTACTTTTTTGATAAAACTTACCGTTTTCGAAAATATACAAAAAACCTCAAATTTTGACCTTTGACCTCGAATAACTTTTTTAGCACACATGGGATCGGTGGGGACTTTTGACACTTTATTTCTAATGGTGTACCCAAAGTCTCCACCAAAATTTAGCTCTGTCGGAATTTTTGTTATTTGACCACTATTTTTATGATTAATTTAACCGGACTACAAATCTGCTAAGGCGTTTGTTAAAAACTCTAAATAAGCAGCACCATTTCAACGTGCAGGTAACACTATCAGACTGAGCAATCTGTCACCAAAAACACCACACCACATATTCATTGAAAACCGTTGCTAGAACAGAGATCTCTGTACAACGAGAAGATTTGCATCACACCAATAGTGAATGTTGCGAAAATTTAAAGTAAAACAACATTTAAAAAACACCTTGTTTGTAAAATCCAGATTTTGTGTTATCGAATGTAAAAACGAAATTTCATACAGGGCTGAAAATCATTGTTTTTAATTTCTGAATACACGATAGGGTTGTAATAATTGTTCCCGTCACACGGTACACTAACTTTTCGGCCAATGTCGGGAGTACTGCGCCTCGGATCATCCTCAACGAGATTTATGATGTTGCGGCCTTTCCCGTTCATGACCTTCATATCTTTGGTAGACATTCCTGATATCCCGTAACCTTTGAACTGCTTTTTTCACTGTGCTACTGTTAGGTTGTCGTCTCTTACGGCAATATACCGCATACAAACGACAAGTCTTATTTAAATTGTACCGACATTCTCCTTACATTAAAACCATACCTGCTAGTTCTTGATCAGAAAACATTTTATACGCCGACTAAGTAATACTGCAACACACAACTAAAGAACACAAGTCGTACTGACCTACCATCAGGTTTGCTTGATTGTGGAAGTTACGTGGAACGTCAGCCAATTAGAGAAGCGTTTCACGCGTGTATCGAGTCCGAAGCATACTGGCCGCGCACGTGCATAAGATGCACAGGATTGGCTTACATTTATGGTTAATTTTTTTCATTAATTTTCTCGAAAACAGAAGCATTTAGACCATCAGTTGCTTAATAAAAGTTCCTCTCTTGCACCCTTTTCAGAGACACACTTATTTCAGAAACACCCTGTAGCACTATCACTAGCAGGTGTGGTGTGCAAAACCGCACTTATCTTATCAACTTCGACGTCACCTGTTACATGAGTGTTGCACAATAATGAAAAAGTAATATTAACGGTCTGTAGAAGGAAGCACAAAAACAAACGCTTAGGGGGGCATTCTGGAAGGAAGCCTAAGTAGTTGAAGATAGGCAGTTGAAATGAGGACAGCGCGGAGTGAAAAGTAAGACGATCAGTGTAGTATGAAAGATATAGAAGTAGTGTAAAATTAAGTGTTTAACCGTTATTAGTTAGCAGGTAATATTATTTAAGTACTTTGTTGTTAATTGTTCTATGTAATCTTATGATTGTGATGTTTATAGATGTTTCTTGATAATAATTCTTTATATGTTTAGCTTCCATTGCTTTATGCTCAAGGGCATATATTTTTCTAAGGTAAAATTGTTATAATTATTCATAAAGATTGCTCATTATTTATTTCATGTTAAAATATATATAACGAGCGTTCAAATAAAAACGAGGTCAAGTTGGTTCTGAAAATTTGGACGTAGGGCGTAGCGTATAGCAAATGAACTTAAACGTCATCTGTCAAAGCGCTATATCGCCGCTATCAATTTGAATATTTTCGTTTTAAAAAGCGTTTAAAATGGTGTTTTCTCAAGAACAAAAAGTGTTTATCATAGAGTCCTACTTTAGAAATGGACGCAAGATTGATGGAATATGGAAGTATTCTATTGAGGAATGTTTCATAGAATTTCAAAATCAATTTCCCGGCGTTGTTGAGTACAAAATT
>NW_019416496.1:2233645-2510058 GCF_000390285.2 Anoplophora glabripennis | reverse complement strand
TTTACTAACATTTTCGCCCGTGCGGAACGAATCTGGATTAAGCTCGATTGCCTCCCGTATGGGACTCCAGTGTTATGAAGGATCTTCCGAAATCTCAACTATAGCTGGATTGCCTCCCGTATGGGACTCCAGTACCTTCCGGCTCTGCCGGCTAACTAACACCAAACTTCTTCAGTTTTACTTGGAAGTGTGTATGACTAATATGAGGTAACAGATGACATTTAGTGACACATTAAATGAGACAGGTCTTATTTATCATTAGCAAAGGATCTTAATTTATACCTTTGGTTAGCGGTTGTTTTGCATTCATATTTGGGTGGTAAGAGCAACGATCGTGGGTTTCTCTGCCATGCTCTTTCCCCACAGGAGCTCTAGGTGAGCCTGGCGCTCTCATTTTATGTTAAATGGTTGTTGATGTTTTTGTTGTTCTTTATATTTGTCACATGTTTAATTTGAAGTTTGTTGTATGTAAATAAAGGTTAGGTGTATTTACTCTGCTTTTGTTTTTATATAATAAAACCATACATCCCCTCTACAAAGTTAGTAGCCAGCGCCTTACGGTCAATTAAAAATAGATACACACAACGTAGGTATTCCTTATGACGATCACATAATTTTGGCCACAACTACATTTATTTTTTTGATCGAACCTAGGGTTATTATACTACAGTGGTAACTCTATTATCAATGATCGCGTACAAAATTAAAGAAAAAAATAATAATTTCGTGCAAAATACCGCAATACTAACCCAGATATGCTGTGTATATTATAATACAGTAAGTTACTTAGCCTTTAAAGTAATAAAATTCTAACAGTTTTCACTTTCAGTAGGTACTCGGATTCAAGTGCCACGTCGGGTCCATTACGAGTACTATAAATCTTGCATTCATAATCAGTTATCCTCGCTTACGATTCCATTGAGACGGTGAATAACTAACGTTTTCAAACGTCAGGTTATAGCTGATGGATAAACCATCAATTTTCCAGTCATCACTGTCAGCGGCGCGACTTTTAAGTTCCTCTTTGAATGCATCGAAGAATGCATGTTATGATGTGCAGTGTGGGGAACTCACACGTTCAAAGCGGCCATCGGCGCTTTTGTTATGTCACCGCTTACTTGATTAGGGATCTAATATAGAGAGATATCGGGTGTGATTTAGCAGCAAATAAGTAATAATTCACAGCAGTACTTACTAAGCCTATGTTCAAGATAAAATATAGTATAAAATGTACCTGCTAAAAAAATTCCTATCCGCGAGATTATTGTAAAATTGACTAAAGGATCATAATACAAGACATCTCTCATCTCGTGAGTCAAAAAAATTTAATAACTAACTTTTCTTTTTAAACAAATAGGTGAGGAAAACAGTTTTTTCACTTTGCGGGGAAAACCATCAATTTTAGCGAAAAGCGACTCAAGATAGTGTGTAGGGAATAAAATTATCTACAAAATGAGACTTGTTAAATTAAAATCGGTTAATAAACAAAAAAGTTATTGAAAAAAAACAAGAAAAGTGCCCATTTTTTAATTTGTTTATAACTATCGCATTTATTGTTAAAATTTTATAAAATCTATGACAAGTTGAGGGTTTTGTCATACTTTAAAAGTGTGCGAAAAGTGGGTGCTGTAGGTGTAATAGTTTTCGCACAATTCAATTTGATTATAACGGAGGCTCCAAAAGTTATGAACTTTAAGCCTCTGTACAGGCATTAATTTTCAACCAAACATGACTCTGAAAGTGTCATTGTAACTTAAAGAGTAGGTAATTAAGCGACCTATTAAAAAATATCACTATTTTTTTAACATTCTCAAATTGTGCATTAAAAAACCTTGCGTTTTTCGATTATAAACAATTTGAATAAAATTGTTACTATTTATGCTACCTCACCGAAAATTGATTCAATGGATAGCTGGCAAAAAAGTACAAAATTAAAAAAAAAAAGCACCCTATACGACCAACAGGAGCCAAAATAAGAATTTAAAAACAAAATCGTAGCGCAATTGTTCACGTAAAGTTTACGACGTAAACTATTATTTCCCGTGAATTGCATTGAAAAATGTGGAAAATTAACGACTCACGAGCCCTTTAAAGAGAAGGTACTTGCTAAGTAAACTGTCCGGCGGCTGGCAGCCGTGGTGGTGAGGGAAGCTCGTCCAAATTCAAATTGATGCGCGTTGTAAAATTTTGTAACGGCAGGCTAACCGGGAATTGAATTTGGATAAATCAACCGTTCAACGAATTTTAAAGACCAATGGGTATCATGACCACAAAATTCACAATTTGGAGTATTTGCCTGAGTGTCACATTGAAAACAGACTTAATTTTATAGCTTAAATTGTAGTAAATGTAGAAACTGTTGATCAGAACCTTTTACGACACACACGTTTTTTGGAGGACGAAAGTCGGTTTGTCAGTAATGGTTTGCCAAACAGACGCAACAAACAGTACTGGTCCATTGGAAATCTAGTCCAAAACCAAGGCCATTTTGGAGTAAATGTATGGTACGGCATCATCGCTAGGTATTTAATTGGGCCTTATTTTTATGAACATACATTGAACAGCGTAAGTTACCTAAATCTAGAATAAAAAATTCCTGCACTTCTGGATGTGTCTTTGCAGCTAAGGAGAAACATTTGGTTTCCACACGACGGTGCTCCACCTCACAAGGCCCTGGCAATCCTGATTGTACAGCAATATTTAAATAACATTTTTCCCAGAAAAATCGATTGGGCTTAATGTGCCTATTCAGTGGACCGGAAAGTCACCAAATCTAACACCCCTCGATTTTTTATGGGGGTTTTTAAAAAGTAAGGTTTACACAACACCTTCATGAGATATTAATAATAATAATAATCTTTATTGTCTTTATCAAATACCAATACAAAAGAAGAAAGAAAAAGTCACAAATGCTTGAAATGAGTTAAACTGCGCGAAGTGTTAATAAACGCGGCCCATAAAGAAGTCAGGCGAAGATTGGATATGTGTCTTGAAATGAGAGGAGGTCATACAGAGAATAGATTGTAATATGTATTTATGTAGTGTGAAAGCGTTTGCCCCATTTTTTAAGTTTAGTTATTGTTATCATCATCATTTATTTGAACTATTTTAAAGAATTATCGAGTTTAATCCTTTTATTTATTGTTAATGACATTTATGTACTTTAAACAAGGAACATTCAATTATTTTCTAACTACGACTTTATCCTTCCACTAATGTGATTTTTAGGTGGTATTTCTTTTGATACTTTTTAGGACGATATTGTTTAAAACTTTTATACGGGAAGTGATACAGAAAAATTTCTCTAATAAAAGTTTATTAGAAAAAAGAGAGCTTTTTAACAGAAACAAAATTTGGGTATGTTTATGGAAAAAATATAATTGATGACGTCATTAGTCGTTTCTGTCAAATCCCAAAGATAATACTTTACATTGAAAATAGAGCTTATCTCATCCCATTTAACACCATGTGTTTTATTTAAATTTTTTGTATGCTTACAGTAGGCCCATACTACCGAGTTTGAGACAACCTGTACCATCTTCAAATAACGGAATTCTTATTACAAGTTTCTATGGATCTTTTGATTTAATGGTCTTGTGTGCTAAAGATAAATTAATTTCAGTAAATGATTCCAAACCCAAATATATATTTTTTCATTATTTCACGGTTTATTGTTAATTTCTACATGTATACATTTTTTCCCAAAACCATAATAAATCATATTTCGTTTATCTAAAAAAGACAAACAACTAAACATTTGCAAAAAGGGATTGACATCATCAAAAGAAAAATGTAACGGAAACATCCATTTTGTTTGCATGAACAAAATGATGCAATCTTCGAATATTAGTTCCGAATATGGCAATAGGAAGACGTTAGTCGTACCTTCTATTATCCAGCACTCTCATTTCGACATGAAGAGTTCCTGAAGCCTTAATGTCCATTAATTGACATGATTCTCCCGGTCATCTTATCTCTCTTGTCATTTCTGTGAGGAAGTGCAAAACAAAAAATTACTTTTTAACAGCCCGGAGTAGATAATTATCGAACGGATGTTAATGAATGTAAAACAAAAGAACTGATATATCTGGCTTAATTCGTATTTCCTTCAGGTATTGAGTAAGACAGTGAACTGACACATTCAGAGTAGAAGAAGTATCTAATAATGATATGTATGTTTCGTACAGGGCAGTAATTTTATCATTATCATGAATCAAAATTGAGCATTATTAATTTTTCCATACGTGTAAATTAAAAAAATATAAGTATGTGAGGAGAAAAAATAGTATTACCAACTCGAGATGAAGTATCTCTTTTTCGTTAGTGAACCTGCCGATAACAAGGCTCTAGATCAATCTATTCTTTCACCAAAGAACAGCATTTTCATAAAAAAATATATTATTTACGGATACCAAATTGAGCTCTCATATTTTCAAATAGCCCCTATTATTCCCTTTACATCACTTTGAAGGTACATTTGAAAATTGTTAGTTACAACTGATCAAAAACATAATTTTTGCTCGATTGGATATGGCCATTGGCCTACTGGTATATTCTTTTGCAATCATCCCATTTTGGGATACAATAAATGATAAATAACACGCAATTACGCCAGGTACACCAGCGAGACATCTAATAATGCGTTTCTGTGCTACAAACACGTCCATGGTGTGAGCACTTGGTTCCCAAAAGCATATGCCATATCGCAACCTTGAAGATACTTGTGCGTGGTAAACCATGGTAAGGTGCTCTTTAGAGAGGAGGGTGCCTATATTTCTTAATAAGAAACAAAACGAATTCAGTTTAGAAGCTAATTGAACACAATGCTCTTTCTAACCGAGACACTAGTCAATTGTTACGCCCAAGAACTTTATTTTACTATCAAACGATAGTGATTCCGAGCCATTTAATGCTATGCTTAAAGGGTTACAATATGTTTGTCTGTTATGAAATCTTATCACATGCGTCTTTTCTGTATTAAGATAGAGATCATTAGAATTGTACCAATTTTTTAAAATCTGCAGAACTTCGTTGGATTTACGTTCTAACTGTACATCTTCTTTATCCGAGATTAATAACGACTGATCATCTGCATACATAGTGAATTTTGCATCAGTAGTAAGAGAATCCAGTTCATTTGTGTAAAGCAAAAGGAGCACTGGACCCAATACAGAGCCTTGAGGCACACCCACATCTATACCTCGATATTCTGAGTTTACCATCTGTATCCACGTGTTATCAACATGCCTTAAACTAACAAATTGCAAACGATGACTTAAAAAGTATTTTATCCAGTCCAATGCTGTCCCTCGTATACCATATGAATTAAGTTTATCTAGTAGCTTGTTATGATTGACGCAGTCAAATGCCCTGCTGAGATCACAAAAGATCCCAACAGGGCATTCACCCGCTTCCAAGAACTCNCGCCCAAGAACTTTATTTTACTATCAAACGATAGTGATTCTGAGCCATTTAATGCTATGCTTAAAGGGTTACAATATTTTTGTTTGTTATGAAATCTTATCACATGCGTCTTTTCTGTATTAAGATAGAGATCATTAGAATTGTACCAATTTTTTAAAGTCTGCAGAACTTCGTTGGATTTACGTTCTAACTGTACATCTTTATCCGAGATTAATAACGACTGATCATCTGCATACATAGTGAATTTTGCATCAGTGATAAGAGAATCCAGTACATTTGTGTAAAGCAAAAGGAGCACTGGACCCAATACAGTGCCTTGAGGCACACCCACATCTATACCTCGATATTCTGAGTTTACTATCTGCATCCACGTGTTATCAACATGCCTTAAACTAACAAATTGCAAACGATGACTTAGAAAGGATTTTATCCAGTCCAATGCTGTCCCTCGTATACCATATGAATTAAGTTTATCTAGTAGCTTGTTATGATTGACGCAGTCAAATGCCCTGCTGAGATCACAAAAGATCCCAACAGGGCATTCACCCGCACCCAAGGACTCCAAAACCCTTGTGTAGAAATTATGTACTGCTATTTGCGTAGACATATTGGCCCTAAATCCATGTTGATTTTTTGTAAATAAATTATGTTTAGCGACAAATGTTAGGATGCGCTCTAGAAAACAGTACTTAAAAATTTAATAACATACCTGATGTTACAACAACTGCACAAAATTTTATCCATCGATGTGTAACACATTGGGCCCATCTTACCCAGTTTCTACGAACTAACACAAATGTTGACTTGCTTCACCATAACACAAATGCTTCACAGTAACACAAATGTTGTCTTGTTTCATCATTCCAAGATATCCATCAATTCCGAGTTGCTAAGCACATAAGCTAATTTTGGCACTCGAAAAAGTAATGTAAACACTATCGGCATAACCTTAATACTAAAATAGGATTTCTGTATTCGGAATCGCTTGGGGCCATGCGGAGAAAGAGCGCATTGCGTACAGCGAACAACGCGAATGACGCTATAGACTACAATAGCCCAGCAATGCAAGGGTTGTAAATTTCAATAATTTTTTTTCTCGGAAACTATAAGGTTTACAAAATTTTTTTACGATATTGACTCCTTTTTTCATGATGCATCATTCCCAATTTTTGGATTGTGGATCACGCTGTATTATATATGTACCTTCAATTAAATTTGTGTCATTTGAGTTCATCAACTGAAATGAGACAAACTAAATTTGGATCATTAATTGAAAGTAAAAATTAAGATACAGATATACAGTTCTCCTTGAGAAAAAAATGACGTCGAGAATTATTGCCAAAAATAATTAACAAGTCCGCCTAAAAAATGTATCAAACAGTCGCCCGAAACCGGAAATACCTTGAAGGTACCACTACCTCGGCTGAAAATACACCACAGACGTCGCATCTGCCCATATTTCTGAATATTGGGACGGCAGGTGCTCCAATCGCGATTATATTATTAAATAAAAATAAATAACGCTATTACGTAACAACTTTTAGTTTTATTCCTTTTAAGACAGTTACGTCCAATTAATAACTGTTTCGAAATAAGGCTGGGACTCGCTGTTATCTTCTCTTAATTAGTTGCATCCTTTAATTGCTAATTTTTATTTTTATTCTGTTTATCCTGTTCTTTAAATTCCTCGGACGGATTATACCGGTCACCGTGTTTTAACACCTTAATCGTACCTTCTGAGATAAATACTATGAAAGAATAATAATAAAACATCTGGTGACCATTCAGAAACAGGAATTGCTTACTGGAATTTGATAATACGGCTACCTTTATTTAGAACGTCATTTTTATGACGCATATTCGTAGATTTTGAATTTGTGTTAAATCATTTATAGGTACAAGAATGCTATTGGATTGCACCTAGTTGTTCCTCTGAAGCATCTGAAACGAATAACAGTGTCTGGATGGCGTACATGCCAATAAATGAATATTTAATTATACATTCCAAATAGTTAATTTGAAATGTAAAAAGAATAGGACCTAGAACGGATCCCCGTGGAACTCCTATATCTGCTTTACACTTGAGATATTTCAGAAATTAAAACTACATTACGAATGTCATATACGGTATATTGTTTAGAATTAAATAGCGACATTATTTTAAGTACGATAGTTAACGTTTAAACTTTAACAATTTAAAATGTCGACATGTATCTAGAACCTTAGGTGTGTGTAGAGGACAATAAATAAATACTAACGCTTTCAAAATCTCTTGAAAACTTATTTGTACCGAATATGCAGTATGTTCAGCTAGAGAAGAACAAAATTCTTTCTATAGTCCAGTTAAATAAGCCTTTAAATCGAAATTTTGGTCAACTTGCCTGAATTTTTGATATGAGTTAGTTTGAAGTATGTTATAACAATAAGTGACAGTAATTTTTTGTTCAACTCCCGGCTAAGGGTGAAAAAAGATAAAACAAAGTTGTTTTTAAAGATAACTCAAAACGGGTAAGGGCTAGAAAAAAAAGTTTCGTATAGAAGTTGTAAAGCATACAATTCTACATAAAAATGACCTCTCTACTTTTTCTTGTGTTATTAAAATTAACACAGTTAGGGAGGCTATAAGTTAAGGGAAGATTTCAGAAATTCAAAAAAATCATAACAAGCAGAAAAACGAATGAATTTTGTAATTTTTTTTTCGATCTACTCTAAAAAAATTAACATTTCTTTTCAGAGAAATAGATATATTTTTTAATTTTTAATAAGAAAGTTATAACAATTTCAAATTTGTTGTTCACCCCCCTAAACAGAGATTTTAACGAAAACCTCGAAACAGGTCAATTTAATTTTGTCAATTTGTTTACATAAATCATATTTTTAATTCTTTTTGAGTAAATATGATTTTTTTATAAATAAAAAATATAGTTTTTCTGAAATAAAAAATAAGGGTAGCAACCCCCAAACACGGAATCACTTGCGAAATATTTGTTTTTTATCATAAGTAATTTCCATTTTGTTTCATTTCAAAATATTGATTAGAACCCCAGAAATTTTGAAAAAACTGTTTTGGGGGGCGAACTTTGAGGGTGTATTTCACCCCGTAAATATGTTTTTCCGCCGATAAAAAAAATACGTGTCTCTTTACATTTTTTAGAGTAGATTTAAAAAAAAAATACAAAATTCATTCGTTTTTCTGCTTGTTATGATTTTTTTAAATTTCTGAAATCTTCCCTTAACTTCTAGCCTCCCTAACTCTGTTAATTTTAATAGTACAAGAAAAAGTCAAGATGCCATTTTTATGTAGAATTGTATGCTTTACAACTTTTATAAGAAACTTTTTTTTCTAGCCCTTGCCCCTTTTGAGTTATCTTGAAAAAGTCCTTTGTTTTATCTTTTTTCACCCTTGGCCGGGGGTTGAACAAAAAATTACTGTCACTTATTGCTATAATATACCTCAAACTAACTCATCAAAAATTCAGGCAAGTTGACCAAAATTTCGATTTAAAGGCTTATTAAATTGGACTACCAGTCCAAAAGCTTTGTGTAATTTAACGTCTGACATCAATTTTACATACTAAAATAGAGTGTTTCTCAATTAATATAATGTAGCGCACAACTTCGCATTTTTTAGTAAAACGATCGGGGAAATAAATCATCACCTAATTAAAACAGTAATAGATTATAATCGCTACATTCCATACAGTAATCTAGTGTTACCAATTCGTCCAATTAGTTTTTAGGCAAAATCTACACGAAATGTGTTCAGAAGACTGGCCCCATATCATACACCAGATCAAAATGGTTTATAAAAGAAAAGACTTTTAAACAGTTTGTAATTTGTTTAGTTCGGCCTGTTTGTAAAGGGACCTTTTATCTACTCGTGAAAAATGCCAAGGCGCTATAATGAGGAGGCAGATTTCATCATGGGCTACTTTCAGTATTGGAAAATCGTTGAGCTATGTTTCTAAATTGATGGGCCCATTAAAAAGTATATCTGAAAATCATTCTTATTAAAAATGCAGCGCACCTTATTAACGTGGATCTTATTTGTTCGTGATAAATACCTTGATTATTCTCAAGTTAACTTTAATAAATGCATGTGAAATGAATATTTTAATTTTAATTCAATATACAGGGTGCAACTTTTTAGGGTTTCTCATATTTTTAAGGAAATATAGTTAAGATGTCCCAGACTCGATTTTCAAGAAAATTTCTTAATATTTTTATGCATTTAAGAGAGTTTCTTTCATTCTTGACTGGATTTGATTCTTAATTTTTTTTTAAAGCTAAATCCAGTGACCAATATTTTTCTATAATTTTTGGATTTATCTCCTTAAAGGAACAAAAAAAGTTCATATAAACATAGTTTTGCTGTTTGTAATTTTCCAGATTTATGGTAAATTTGGCGTTTTAAGTTTCTATCATATTAGAAATTTTTGAAAAATTTATTCTTAAAAATATTAAGAATAATACAGAGTAAATTATTCTATAACATCAGTTGTAATGTAACACACTCGTCCAGAAGATCAGGGAAACCCCAGAATGAAAGGAAGTGCAGAACTATTATAAACCTAAGCTAAAAGAAAAGTTTCCAGATCAGTTATATCTAATAATCTAATAATCAAATCATACCTCTCTGAAAAAATTCTGTCAAGTTAGAATTAACTCCTCATATCAAATTATATAATCAGGAGTACCACAAGGTAGTACGTTGGGACCACATTTTTACTTATTATATACCGCAGATGTTTGACTTACTGATTAAACTTACACCGCAGATGACATGGCTCAGCAACCCCCAAAAAAGATATAACGGTCTCTAATAATCTGCATAATCATATAAATCTTTTGGAGCTCTGAATGAACAAATGTGGAATAAAGCCCTGGAATCCACAACTTTGAAGCCTAAATGCTGGTTCCGATATGTTGACGACACCTTCATCATCTGGGCCCACGGAAGCAAAACCGTAGCGGATTTCCTGGATATATCAATGGGATACATCCAGATATCCAGTTTACCATGGAAGTAGAGAAAAACGCCGCTCTTCCCTTCTTGGATGTTTTGGTGGAGAGGAAACCAGATGACACTTTAGGACATCGAGTATATAGGAAGCCAACTCACACAGACAGGTATCTGAATGCACAGTCCCAACAACACCCAGCCCAAAAACAGGGGATCATAAATACCTTGATTCATCGAGCGCGGATCATCAGCGAGCCAAGACACCTGGCCGAAGAACTAGAACACCTACGCACGGCCTTGAGAGGGAATGGCTACAGGGCGAGAAATATAGAACGAGCTAACAGAAGGAGACATACACCCATTGAGAGACAGGAGTACTTAGCGACGACGTATCTACCTTACGTGAAAGGTTGTAAAGATAAAATCGGGCGTCTTTTTAAGAAGAGGAATATCAACACAGTATTCCGTACTGTAAGGAAGGTGGCGGCAGCGTCTCCAAAGACCTGCAACAACGACCAGCTCCAGGGCCCCGGTGTGTACAGTATTCCTTGCTCTTGCGGAAAGGTCTACATAGGACAAACAGGAAGGCACATCAACACGAGGTTAAAGGAAAACAAAAGTCACCTCAAAAATAACAACACAGTGAATCTGAGTGAAGCCAACATGGTGGTGAGAGAGAGAAGATTTGGGCCCCGACTATACAGAGAAGCTTTAGAAATTTACAGAAATCCGAACAACTTCAACAGAGATAGTGGCGTGGATCTGCCAGGTATATGGAAGAGAGTAATTCGTGAAAGCTCGAACATCAACAACGCGTACGAGGTCACCCACCGGAACATCATGGACCAGTGACCACGTCAAATATAAATAGTGACAGAACTAGTAGATCTCCAGTTTCAGAGTAACTTCTGAAGAAGAGAGCGATATGTCTCTGGAAACGTCAAGTGTTATAAACCGACAATGTGGCACCACCATTAGCAAACAGTTCCACAACTAATGTCATCTGATCTTCAACCCAATTACTATTACTCTACCTTTATACATTGAGTATATTACATATAAAAATAAATAGAAGATACTTCCTGTAATGAACAATTTTTTATTAAAGTAAAGCTCTACTGATTTTACCTTTGGTTGCCGTATGAGCATTGTTATCTGGGACATCCTGTATATTATAAGTTATTTGCAAATATTCAATCTAATAGTATGTTGAGAAATGAGGAAATTTAAAACAGTAGCTTTACTACAGTTGTTACTACCACACACTGAAAAATTGGTTCTAAAACAATTATTATTTATTGCAATTGGAAAGCAAACCTCTTTAAGTGCTACATTGTATTTATAAAAAGTGATATTTATGACATAATTTCTTGGATAATTAACTCCCCGATGATTCTATTTTGGGAAATTTTCACTTCACTTTTACTCAAGATAAGTTTAATTAAAAATAATTGGCCAAATAAAAGTGTAGGTACTATTAAATATTCCACGCCAATCTCCAAAAAGACAAAAAGTAAATTGATCTTCTGCGGTCCTTTCTCCCACGAATAAATTGAAAAAATGGGCCGCTACCAAATAAAGTAAGTATATCCGCAACATTTAAATGTGCCCAAATCAATTAAAGTTTTATCGATTTGTTCGGCTGAGGTGCTATCATTAATATCGGAATGCGCGCGTCCATCAAAGCCAACATTAAAATATCTGGAGTGTCGATCAGGCTCGGAGCCGAGATAAACTACTACGGCAAGGTCCAGTAAGACCTCTTTCAGTGGCAGTTAGCACAAACTGTAATTAGAAATGCATCTAGTTTTGTACATCGTCAACTAAGACAGAGGTATTTTCTCTCATTGAGTAAATGTCACAGCATTCCAAAGTAATAGAAGAAAATAAACGGGGATTATTAAATCTTTGCAAAATCGTAAAGGTAGGTTAGTTGCTATGTAAAATCTGTACAATTTCAGGGTATTTTAAGCACATACATTTTTTTTGGATCCTACATAGTCCTCAACAACAAGCGGTCGATGTTGCAAAAAATGCAACTCATTGTGAATTTTCAGTGCATAAGTTGATAGTGGTTTTATTGGATTCAAAATGTATTTCTTTTAATAAACAAAGTACACTCCGTACAGTGTTTGTTTAGATAGAATTCCAAGAAAGGAATAAGCCAACAAATTTCTGTTATTGGAATTACTGTAACAATTTACTTCCGCAGGGGTTTGCCTTGAAATTTGCCGTCAATGTTTTTCTACCTCGGGTGTCTAATGCGGTTAATCCCAAGAAAGTGATGCAGGGGTCTTCTTGGAATTCTATCTCAACAAATATCGTACGACCTGATTAGAAATATATTCTCCTTTACTGTTTGCTATTGTCTCCCAACGATCTGACAGGTATTCTATTTCACGCTAGAAGAAATCTGGTGGTTTAAAAGTGAAATAATCACCATACCTGTTTTGAAGTGCGACGTCATCATTAAAGGAGATTCCTGGCATAGTTGTTCCATAGAAAACGTAAAAGATGGTAATCTGATAGAGTAAAACCAGAAGAATAGGGTGACTGCGGAATAGTACATTTCCCGAATGTTAGTACCGACTGTCACCGCTTTGTTAGTGGTGAATTTTAGTAAATAAACGGGAGTATATCTGTTGTCTGTGGTTGTCTTGTCAATACCCCTGGTTTATACTTTCCTCCACTACAATTACCCGGACGGCGACTTTTTGTGTGACTTCCGAGTTCACACGCAGAAAGTTTGTGACAATGTAAAGGTGTCATTTTTGTACCAATAATAATCTGATACGAAAAAACCGTCAGTTGACGAAATAAATGATGTCGAGGTAGCAAACAGGCGAAGATGTTGACACGCTGATTTGTGTTTTTGCTCGAAACACGCGGCAACCATATAGCCAATTTTTTAACTTTGCCTATGTAACACAAATGTATTGCGGTCGACTTGTCACAATCCATCATACTGATCTATATCTAGATTGATGGAAAGCGTTCAAAGAATCTTCATTATCCGGATGGTCTTCCTGAAAGTGAAAAATACTTCATGTTAAAATGGCCTCATTTCAGACTAGAGAACAATTCTCCACACTGTACTTCACCCAAGGTGTTTTCAAAACATATCAAGAAAAAATTATACAATTCGCCACCAGGCAAGCTTCCACACATTAAAAATGAACGCATTTATAATTAATGAAATGAAATGAATATATTTACATTTCTGCAAACATCCTGAAATATATTTCAAAAAAGTGTGCACATTTAAACCATTTTACTATATTTAATGTAAAAAATATATGTAGGGTTACATCAATTTTGCCGAAAATTAAGAATCGCCTTATAATTCGAAAACAATAAAACAGCAAAAGACACCACTCTGTATATATTTCCACCACATACACCTAGAATCACACCAACAGCCACACCAACTGCATTTGTTTACAACAATAATAATTTTTTCCAATTTTCCCTTTCTTGCTTTCGAAAACCATATATTGATTTACTGGCTCTACACACAAGGTAACTGAGAAAACTTTGTAGTTGGCACGCTAAGTTCCCTTATAGTGCACTTGAACATACAACAGGGTCTTATACAGAATAGCCGAAGTTCAGAAGCTCATCATTTTCCTCCCTATTGTCATCCCCGTAATCGTGGAATGCCCTATTCTTCGACGCAGAAAGGTCTAACCTCGGATCTAACCTACACGACGACAACAAATCACTCCGATCGGACCAGACCTGCGCCCAGAGGTCGCGAATGACATTTATTACAGTTTCAAAATTTATACGATAATGTCTAATTTTGACTTTTAGTATTGTTTAAAACTGTGATATTTAATTAATGCTATCTAATTTTGATTCAAAATACAGTGAAGATCTTTAAAGATGAGAATTTTGCAATAGTAATAAAAGAACAATGTAATTTTATTATATTTATAAATCTAAAAAATATGTATATAGTTTTCCTGATGTACGATCGTCGAACGATATCTAAGAAAGTACTGATTCGAAAAATTTGAAAATTTGGCAACACGGCAATCTCCCTGAGGCGAACACAACTAAAATATCTAGAACTCTCCAGCACTTCCGGTTATAACGGAAATTTAAACCAACTTCGTTATTTTAATAGATTTCAAGACATAAATTTGTTCCAGGAAATTAATATCAAGCTTTTCGATATTCGTAAAGAACTTAAACAATGCTAACTTATGATATGTATATCTTTAAATTCAAAAAAAATATATTATACCAAGCGTTTCATTTCCGCTGCTACATTTTAGCAAAGTAAAATAGCTATAACTTTCTTAACTTAAATGGAACACCCTGTACTTTATTGCTCTGTCTTGTACACATCGAAATTCTCTTTCAAGCCATATAAGCATTGTTAGGGTTGCGATCACTACTTTTGAAGATATTTACAAGTTTCTACTATTTTGGCAGTTTTCATCATATCTGGAGTGTTATCAAACCTGCCTTTGACATGAAAATGTTAAAAATATCAAAAGTCGCTTGGCTTGTGTACAATATTGTTATGTGTCGTGTCACAACTATAATTCTAATAATGCCTGTGCGTTTAAATTACTCAAACGAAGATTATTATTTTAAATTACACAAAGCGAAACTAAAATCTTCCGTAAAATCCGAAAATACAATAATGTACAAGGTGTCCCATTTAAAATAACGAAATTGTTGTCGACGTCCGGTATAACCGGAAGTGCTGGAAAGTTCTAGATATTTTAGTTGTGTTCGCCCTAGGGACATTGCCATGTTGCCAAATTTTCAAATTTTCCGAATCAGTACTTTCCTAAATATGGATCGATGCAGTTCCTGGTGGGACATCCTGTATAGGTATTACATATCATGAGTTTAATACAAACAGGGTTTCAGTATCTCAATATTTCATGAACATGAAAGTACCACAAATTCTATAAGTCAATTTATGCACACATACAGTGTGTCCCAGAAGTAACGCAAAAAATTCGTATTTTATTTTGTGTTGCGTTTTCACAAAAAGCTAAAACACGTCAATTAGTAAATAAGAATTGTCATTTTGTCACGTTGCTTAAACCTTTTTTGCGCTATGTTTCATAAACCTATGACGTCATCGACATTTTTTTAAATAGCACTACCTAATTTTTTAAGCACAAATGAATAGTCCTTTTGAAGGGAAATACGTCGATATAGGGTTTGGCCTACTTTACTTTAACAGGAGCGAAAAAGAAGCCAATGACTGGAATGGAAATGGTTTAAAATAACAACAAATGTAGGTATCATAAACTGATGCGAGAACAGTGCCACAGTAAAAAATGGAAATTTGGGGATGTTTTGTGTTTTGGTTGATTGTAGGTGCGTTTTTATGTATTGATATGTTGGCGTTTTCGGCGATACGACGAATGGCAATGTGTGGATTTTCAGTGACAGCTAAACATAACATTTTGCCTATCATTTTCTGTCACTGTCGTTGGCCTTGTAGATCTAGACAGATTTCTAACATGGCCAGCGTCTTCAAATTTGGATACTAATCTGCATACTGTACACGGAGGTATTGGTTGTTCTGGATACTATCCTATCTCCGTATCCAACCATAATTATGATTTCAGTTCTTTGTTTCTCATTTAAACACAACACCATCGTAATGTAAAGTTATGGTATTTGTAACTGTCACAATGATATGAGGCACTATTGCATTCGCTAACTGTCGTCTTCAGAACAATGCCTACATTAGCCACTGATCGGGTGTACCTACCCAATCTACATAAAAACATGTGCCTACAATCAACCAAAACAGATTTTTTGCTATATCACTGTTCGCGCATAAGTTTGTGATACCTATTTTTGTTATTAATTCAAACCATGTTCATTCAAATCGTTGGCTTTTTTTTCGCACCTGTCAAACTAAAGTAGGCCAAACCCTATATCGACGCATTTCCCTTCAAAAGGGCTATCCATTTATGCTTAAAAAATTAGGTAGTGCTATTTAAAAAAAATGTCGATGACGTCATAGGTTTATGAAACATAGCGCAAAAAAGGTTTAACCAACGTGACAAAACGACAATTCCAATTAACTAATTGACGTGTTTTAGCGTTTTTGTGAAAACTTAACACAAAATAAAATATGAATTTTTTGCGTTACTTCTGGGACGTACTGTATTTTAGGTTCTAGAATTAAATCGTAAGAAATGTATAAATAACATAACATAACATATAAATATACTTACAAATCACCTCCACTATATTTATTTTTCGAAAAATTTCTGTTTTAATTAAGGGGATAGATGTGACAAAAAGATTATTAATAAAAGTTTTTCAGAAGATACCAAAAGTATTTAGAGAATATTGACCGTGACAACACCAATTTCAGGAAACATGAAAAATAATATTTTGTGTTATAAACGGACTTAATTTCGTCTTCAAATAATAAGCCTGGCTAGTTACGTTTACATCAGACTGTACAATTGAAAGGTTATATTTATACCATTTATTCCTACCGTGGGAAAGTCGTTTAATCTATGCAAGTAGTGATCATACAGTTACCAATTTATCTATATCTGTAAATAGGAATAAAGTAAATAGTGAAAACTCGTAAAAGAAGACACCTACCTTCTCGAAATGCGCTGCAACCAATAATCATCTTAATTAAGAATGTAAGAAACCTTTCAGAATTATTTGTTTTGAAATCCTTGGTGATGATTACTGTTAATGGCAGGCCTTCCAAAAGAAGCCAAGCCTTTGGCGTTTCGAGAATATGGAAGTTATAAGAAGACACAACATATTTCAACTGAAGAAAATATAATCATCAATCTTACTTCAAATAATTATTTAATAATAATTTGTAAGAGTGATTTCGGTAGCGATGCTAGTGCTGTTAAGATATTACTAATTACGTTCTGAATTATTCATGGCATCTTGAGACTGTAATTATTGGTTAGGGGGATCAGCAATTGAGAATGGCGTAATTTTACAGCTGCAAAATCAATGCCATTACGCAAAATATTTTCTCTATCGAGAGTAAATATATTTAAATAGGTCCATTTTGTTTGTTGATATTGAAAATGCAAAAATAGGAAACAAGATTCCAGTTTCCTGATTAGTTTTTTAATATATTCATCTCCAAACTGCAAAAGGCTTTGCTATAATTGACTGTATTATTGTACAAGTAGGAATACGCAACTGACAATCGGTATAATTTTTTAGAAATAATTTGGAACTAACCTAACAGCATAATATCAAGAGCATCACTATCGTTTGCATCTGTAATATAGATTTGCAATAAATACTAGTACAGATTTTTGCCAGCTGATTCTCATGGTACCCCTCTCTTGATGATATGAATATTTTAGAAATTATGTCTGAGACTTTATCTGAAATTCTTTTTTGTAGCAGTGCTATTTTGAAGAGGAGGAATCAACTTTTTCATTCTCAGATTAAGATTTTACCAACCTAAATATTTGATGATATCATTACATCTTGTTGACTTTAGGAAGATAACAGATCTCTTTAGAAGGTGATTGAATTTTATTTCACCTCATTAATTTTCTTGAACAATTCTGCATAATTTTAATGCAACATTGTCTCAGGTTAATATTTCTGTCAACTGGAGTTTTCGGTATAGAAAATAGTTTACAAATGTCTCATTGAATGCTCTTGATCTTAGAATGAAAATAGATCTCTTCAAAGGGTGCCTCAATATTTTCCTCACTTTGGTTCTACTTTTTAAATAATTTTGCTCGATTTCATTCCAGTATCCCTTCAAGAATATACAGGGATGGCCAGAAGTACGGAATAAAATTCATATCTTTTGAAAGAGTTAATTTTTTTTAAAACGCCGAAACACGTTAACTGATTTTGATTTTTTCCCATCTTTCGGTTATATAATAATTAATTTTTCTTCAACCCCCTAACGCCCAGCTACCCCTACTTTTTTTTNGAACCTTAGATTTCTAACTGGACATTGCAGTGCAAGGTAACATTTGAGTAAAATTGACCTGATAGAAAACCGTCAGATTCTGTTAGGAGAAAGAGAAACAAACTATATATTGTGTGAGTGTGTTATGAAGAGAAAACTTAGAAGATGAAAGCTATGTGAGTTAAACAGAGTTAAAGATGTGAATAATAATTAAGGCTAAAGAAAAATATTTCCCCTCCCTTGAATCAATCTGCTCATAATTTTGCCTGTGGTCATGCTATAGCTTCTATTTTGTTAAAAACTGTAAAATTTTGTTTATATTAGTTTTGGATTAATTATTTCTTTTATTAGATTTTTATTAATGAATTTTTTTATACAAACATTAAATGTGATCAATGTGATCATTGTTGTCACTGTTGCAAAGTAAAAAACACTTTTCTTTGTAATTTTGTTTGATAAAAAACATATGAGACCATTATTGAAGACAGTTGGCATTAGTTTGGCGAATTGTCATTAATGAATTAGTTGAAGATTCTAAGATGAACAATAGAACAATTTTGAAGAAGAAACCGATATGTTATTAGTTCTAGAGTTTATTGAAGGAAATTGCAACAGAAGTGTGTGGTGCATCATCAAAGATATCCGAATTGTCCAAATCCAATCTATCAAACTTTCGGAAATATTGAAATATCAAAAAACTGGCCAGTTTGAAATTAACAAAATTAATGTCTGACGTCCTCATCAAGTTTGAACACCCATTGTGGAAGAAAGAAATCCTCAAATTTATCCTTCTCATGTTAATTCACTTCAACAACTTCTACCTCTTAGTCCTGACGCTCATCTTCAATTCTCGCAGACTATTCACCAATGCACAGCTGTAGATGTGCTACAATTAGCATATTTACACATATGAAAATTAAAACATGTTCAAGGAGAATGTAGTATAAATGTGTAGATTGGTTTTTTGAGTAACTTTCTTTCTCTTCTTTCTTAGATCAATAGTCTTCTTGGCAACAGTTAGTTAGATTTTCTACAAAATACTCTGCATTACCCAGGTAGATTGATAAGCAGGACTTAAATCCCTGTGATTTTTTTTTTCATTTAGAGGCCCTTAAAACAGAAAGTGTACTATGTGATTATTATTAACAGTCTATTAAAATATTTTATTTTGAATCGAAAATGCATTAGTAATGTTCTGATCAAAGAATAAATAAAAAAATATTTACCTAAAAGCCAAATATAAGAATAGTGCAGGAGGGGAAAAAATAAAGTCATCAGCAGATTAGTTTAAGGAAGAGGGTATTTTTCATTGTTCTATTAATTCAATTACTTCGTTTACTATGTTATAAAGCAATATCTATGTGGAAGTATTAGTGTACCAAATTTCAATAAAATCTAAGAAGGTGTTTCAAAGTTATTTGGAGAAAAAAAAAAAATTTTATTTGTTAATTTCCTCTAGCGGCTAAACGAAGTAACTTAGGATGGAGATAATTTTAGTTAAATCTACTTACTACTATAGGAAGCTGCTGTAACTCCATGTTCCATTAATATTGAGACACTCTCTATATTCAGAGTGTGACTATTTGTTAGTTTTTTGTCCTATTTTTGCTACTTCATGTTTCGCTTTTTAAGTTAAACTATTTATGACGGTTATTTTTTAATTTTGTTATCTCTTTCAATAGAAATATTCTCTTCTGAAGATTTGTGTGTTGAATGATGCACTATCTTTATAAACCTATCTATCAGACGTACTTTGACCTACATAAAGTCTTGGCATCATGTTTTTTTTTGCATGCATTTAGTGAACTATATTGCAATCTGTGTTACAGATTGTTAATCGCCTCGGTAATTATTATTCCATTATTTAACTTCATACACGTGGTAGTATACCATTATTTGGAAATCTGAATATGAACTATTTGTACACAACCAAGTATAATAACATCGAGAGAGATTATTAGAGATAAGTATGATACATCCGCACATACATATTAATATTACATCTACATAATGTTTCTTAGAACTCCTTAGTACGCTCTGCCAGCAATTTCGCGGCCTTGAAATAGACTATGTTATGAGGGTACCGGTGTGGCTTTTTCCTGACATGCCAGTGCAACACGCAGAAGTGAATAAAAATAAAATGGTAATGTCTGGAAAAACTCTGCGCGACCATAGGGGCGATATAATGTCTTGCTTATTATATCTCCATAAGCAGAAAATTGCCGGTGCAATGCCAGTCACGAAAACGACAGAACAATAGAAAGTGAGAGGAAGACTGCAAGATTTGTTATCTGTGACGAGAAAAATATTACTGGGTGATTCTTCGTAAATATTTATTGGTAAAAATAATTCACATAGCTGCATGTTAATTCAATGGATGCTTTGGTTAATGACCCTGATAATCCGATGGACCAGTTACTCCTAATCACAACACGTGCCGTTATGCATAACCTCCAGTAATTATAAATTACAGGAGCAGTGTTACGTAATACAGGATGTCACAAATTCGTAGGCCAAGATGTTAACCACAGGTAGACAAGGCGGTATCTGTTTTGGTTTGGGTGAATCGTATGTATATCCACGGAGATTTTTGGCTTTTTGGCTTTCAAATATCACTAGAAAATGAAAATTTTTCTATGCGCATAAAAAAAACGTGGGCTTAACTTTTGGCGGCACAATATGTTAAAAAAAATCGAATAATGTCATATTTTTCTTCCTATTTAATTATGTATCACTTCAAGAGTTGATTTTAGGCGAAAATGGAAAAGGAAAAAAATGTTTGTAATTAAATTTTTTACAAAACATGACTAGTTACAAATCGAACGAATCATGATTATTATGGTAAAAATCGAAAAAATCGCAAAAATGGGGTTAGAAAACAATATCTTTTAGGGAATATTTTTGGGGTATTTAAATTGGGTATAGGACCTTTATACTTGGCTCAAGAAAACTTCATGTTATGTAGAATCATCACACCAAATTTCATTAAAATCGGTTCCATAGATTTTGCATAAGAATTTTGCAATCCAGATTTTGAAAAAAAAATTGCAAATTTTCAAAATTTTGCACAGCAAAAACCAAGGCCTTTAGATACTTGAAAATTTAACCACATATAAAAGGTCTCTAAAGCTTTCAAACCTTTTTTGAAAATTTCGAATCCGTCAATTAGGAGAGCTCTGGCGCTTGTTTAAACATTGGCCGAATTTTTGTACTTATAAACAATTAGAATAACTTTGTGAATATTCAATCAAATCAAATTTTTTAAAGCAGGTTTTAAAAGTTCTTGGAAAGACGCTTCTTTAAAAAAAAACAGATCGATTGATCAATTAGTTACGTAGTTATAGCCGATTCAATTTCGAGCAGGCCGAAGCGGCCGCGCTCTCTGCTTCCCCCACCACCACCACCCGTACGATTTTATTGAATTTCTCGCTTGCATAAATAACTTTAAACACGTTTTAAAGTAGGTTGCCAATGAAGAAAAGTATTGTAATCTTAGACCTGGTAAGTACTCGGAATACCAAAGGTATTTTTCGAAAAATTAGCCCGGATGTCCCAGTACATTTAGTGTAAATGACGGCTATAACTACGTAACTAATTGATCAATCGTTCCTTTTTTTTTTTTTAAAGAAGCGTCTTTCCAAGAACTTTTAAAACCTGCTTTAAAAAATTTGATTTGATTGAATATTCACAAAGTTATTCTAATTGTTTATAAGTACAAAAATTCGACCAATGTTTAAACAAGCGCCAGAGCTCTCCTAATTGACGGATTCGAATTTTTCAAAAAAAGTTTGAAAGCTTGAGAGCCCTTCTATATGTGATTAAATTTTCAAGTATCTAAGGGCCTTGGTTTTTGCTGTGCAAAATTTTGAAAATTTGCAAATTTTTTTTCAAAATCTGGATTGCAAAATTATTATGCAAAATCTATCGAACCGATTTTGATGAAATTTGGTGTGATGATTCTACATAACATGAAGTTTTCTTGAGCCAAGTATAAAGGTCCTATACCCAATTTAAATACCCCAAAAAAATTTCCTAAAAAGTATTGTTTTTTAACCTCATTTTTGCGATTTTTTCGATTTGTACCATAATAATCATGATTCATTCGATTTGTAACTAGTCATGTTTTGTAAAAAATTTAATTACAAACATTTTTTTCCTCTTCCATTTTCGCCTACAATCAACTCTTGAAAAGATACAAAATTAAATAAATTTTCATTTTCTAGTGATATTTAAAAGCCAAAAAGCCAAAAATCTCCGTGGATATATGATTCACCCAAATATGGCTTTTTGAAACAGATACCGTCTGGACTAAGGTTACTTTGGCGAAAATTGGACTCATTATGACATTTTCAATATACACCTTCTCATCTAGATACAGAATGATAAAGTAAGATTTTAACAACATAATTCAGAATTCGAATTTTGTACACGTTTATTAAGTTATACGATCACACATTTAAAAATATTGAATTTCAAGCGGTTGTACCCATCAGTCTCCTACCGTTTTTCCTACAGACCCCTAGGATTAGAATGTACTCTTTCTCAGTTAAAATAGTAATTTTCAATTTTTTTCCTTCTTGTAAAAATTTGAATTCTGGGCTTGGCTTCTGAAATTGTAGCAATTTATTTAATTGTGTCGTATTAACCCGCGTTATATTGAGTAAATTTCCCATTTATTATTTGGTGATGTGCCTTGCTTAAGAGAAGTATACTACTACGATGTCTGATATGTTTTCACACAACATTTATGAAGTCAAATTTGCACTAAATTGTAAAAATTTTTAACAGTTATCATTAAATAAAAATTAAAAGTTATACTTTAGGACTATTGTAAATAAATAATACTTTAGGACTATCTAACTCAGATATACAGGGTATTTGGAAAAGTTGCTACAAAATTTAAGGGGGTGAAAGTAGGACCAAAAATAGTAAAAAAAGTTCCTATAAACATTGGTCCTCCAGAGCACCGTTACCGAGATATGGGCCTCCAAAGGGGTCTCAGAATTTGGATATATATTAAAATAACTTTCTTTCTGATTAGATAACGGAATGAAAATTGTAGGTAATAATCGTACCATAAGGGTCTTTAACTACCATAAGTTTCATCAAAATCGGTTATAAATAAGGATAGTTTTCTAACTACCCTTAACAAAAATTTTTCGATTTTTTTTATTATTTTGAATTATCAAGCAAATAGTATTATAACTATGTCCTGCTACCAACTTCATTCAACTAAATTCACAGGGACTATTAAGCAAATGATGATTTATAAATTACGCTAAAACTGCCATTTTTTAGTTATGAGATTTCAAAAGTAGTAATGACGTGATTCTTTCAAAGTAGGACATGGGGTTTTCCAACAACAGGACGATGCTGATGCTCGGTTTTGAGACTGATTGTTTTTTGAGTTGCCTGACTCAAAATATATAATATTTTGTGAATAAATAATTTTGTTTGTTTTAGAATTCTGATATCGGATACTTCAGCTGGACTAAAATTAAGTATGTTTAAATATTTTCGTCCTCTTTACAAGAAATAGATTTAAAGTAATTATATAAGTAATATGTAAAATTGAGGATTTAATACATTTTAAGGCAAGGAAAATATTTACATTTCAATTTCATACATTATTTGTCATTTGTTCAAATTTTAAATTTTGAAGATGTTTTAATAGACCAGGGCGGATCTGTTCTGAGGTGGATGTGAGAGGGGACAAGCAATTTTTTTCTGGATTACCTTCAGTACAATTCACATAATAAAAGTGTAGACCCCTACATCAATTTACAATTTAGTTTTTTTCAAAAATGATAATTTTAATGTACTATTTTTCTTAATTTTATCTGTATTTAACAACAATTTTTTTAAATTTTTTAAACAAAAATTATTTAAATAATTGTAATAATTATAACTAAATACATTCATAGTATTGAAATAATGTATATACGTAAATTAATTTTTTCATTGAAAAAATGTAATAGCATAGGCTAAAATATACAGTACAGTTAATGCATAAATAATGAACTTTGTTTATATCAAAGTATGTGCAAATTAGACAGTTGGCATTACGATATTCGAATTCCTTGACTCGTGAGACATCGGATTAAAAAAAGATCGAAATTGGTTCATTAGAAGCCGAGATAACGCAATTTATTTCGTACCTTCGCATTTTGAACCTCCAAATTCACTCTCAAAGCTTAAGCACCCTTCCCCACTTTTCATGTTTCCAGTCACTTTTGCGTGCACTTTTTTGCGACCTATGTTACTGATAACTTATGGATATGAAAATTTTTTCCAGCTTAGAACTCGGAAAAACGAATTCACTGGATTATTGCTAAATTGTTTATAAATTAACGGTAAATGCCGATAAACTTTGACCTTATATCTCGAGAACCAATATTCGGAACTTAACTTTTTTTTTAATGAAGCGTCTTTCCGAGTACTTTAAAATTATAATTTTTGGAAAAAACTAAATTACAAATTGATAAATGTAATCTAATGTCTAAAAATAAGAAAAATGAGTGTTAACTTTAAAAATTTACTGTGACCGTCCCAATCAACCGATTTCAATTTTTCAAAAACTATTTGAAAGGTTAATCGGTCTTTTCTATGTGAAAAAAATTTCTAGTATCTAGATGCTTTATTTGAGGCTGTGCAACATTTTGAAAATTCGTAAATGTTTTTTAAACATTTTTTTCAAAAAATTGTTTTGCGAAAACTATAAAACCGATTTTAATGAAATTTGGTGTGTTGTTTTATTATACTGTAAAGTTTTTTTTTACCAAAATTAGAATGCCCTCGGAGCAATTAAAATATTTAAAAAAAATATCCAAAGAACTTGATTATTTTGCCTTTCTTCATCAATTATTGCTATTTTGCAACATCGGTAAGAAATTTAAACATTTTTAACTTAGGAGTATATTGTGCAAAATTCAATTCTAAAACTTTTTTTCCTCCAAAATGCATAGGTTCTAAGATATAAGTAAAAAATTCAGATAAAATAGGTATTTTTAAAAATTATTTAAAACATTTTTACAATTTTGAAAATGTTCCGGACCTCGCCCAGATCTAGGGATTTACACTTTTATTATGTGAGTTGTACTGAAGGTATTCCTGCAAGAATTAGCTTGCCACCTCTTAGATCCAAGAAGTGGGATATTTCGACAGATCCGCCCTGGTCTATAACTAGCTTCTTTTTTATTCCTATATTATTTATTGTAACAGGAATTTAGTTAAAGAATCTTGGAGCATAAAAACATTTTTCTACAAATACGTGATCTTTTAAGCATAGGTAGGCATTATCTATTGGAGCTCTTGTTTGATAGATGCGTAAAAGTAATAGATTTAATGAAATTGTTTTATTTTTGTAACATAAACTAATAAAAATACAAAGGGGATTTCAACATTTTCTTCGGTCCCATATTAATTAAATCATTTTCAATCTGTCCTTTCCATGCATGAGTTTAAATATTCGTCGATTTTTATTTTATTTAATTTTACTGTTGCTAAATACATAACAAAATGTATCATAAAATAAGTAACTTCAGTTATTAATTATATTTAATTTTTAATTTATTTTCTCCTTTAGTTTGTTACTGGAGCAGTCCCAAAAGCCATAAAAATGTACAGATATACTTTTGCAACATTATAAAACCACTAAATAAGTGTTATTATACGGCGACATGGACGCCAGATAACTACGTAACAATTAAATAATAGTCATTAACAACTTACTGCATGCACAAAATTAGTACATGCTTCGCTCATTCTTTCATTAAATTCTCGCAAGACACAAACATCAAAAGATCGGTACCGCCCTAAATGCATTGCGTTAACTATTTTTTTCTCTTTTTTGTAATTGTATAGCATTTACCGGAATCGGCGGGTTCACTGGTAATAATTATAGCTGGAAAATTTCACACCACAAATATTGAACCATCAAGGTGTTACTGAATTTGCATTCCAAATTAACACTGTACATTAAGGAGATAGCATTCAGAAGATAGCAGTTCGCTTAAAACGTTTTCTGTAATTGTATAAAATTTTATTGAAACCATATGTGCGCCCAGGGTAATTATTGAGTAAAATTTCACACCTGAATAAAAAGTTGTGGTCGCGATCTGGAATTAAATTTATTTAATAGCAATAACAGCTAATTTCAGTAGCTTGTTTTCATGAATTTTAAATTTCTCGGTAAAAAGCGCATAATTCGCCGAAATCATTTTGTTTTTTATTTTTTTATGGATATTATATAATTATGTTGAAAGTTTTTTTTTTCCTTACACATTTTCGTAAAGTACATGTAATTTATTTTCGAAATTACTAATAATAGTACTCAGCTAAACTAGGTGAAAGACATTATTAACTTTAGTGCGTTTAAGATTACTTCCTTAACTGGAAAATTTGTAAATGAGACTACTAGTACCAAAAATTTAATATTAGTTTTTGTGATATCCACTACTAAGTAAGAAAGGTTCATAAATAGTAAATATTTAGAATTTTAGTACTTAAAACCACTTTTTATTCACATTTCATAAATATTCAGAGGCATCTAAAATGCATATTTTACATTTGACTTTACGAAAAAGTTTTAATTTTGAACCATTAATTCAGAGTCGGTTCAAGTTTCTGCTCCCCAAAATTTTTTATATGTGACATCTGATATGAGTTAAAAATTTTATAGAATTGTAAAATTTTGAATACCCTTTAACTTTTGTTCTAACGTCCTTTATTTTCAAGTAAAAATCAACTATTTTACACAACCATGTCATTTATCTAAGTGAACCATCTATCCTGAGAGAATGTTTATTATATTCGAATATACAGAATATACAGGGTGGCCAAATAAAAACGAAACAGAGTCATTTTCAGGAACTGCGTCAAGATTGTAGAAAAACGCTCAGACCCGTCGATTTTACATTAAAGGGGGACATTCTTTGCTGGTATTTTTGACAAAAATTTGTATACTTTAGAAATTTATTAGAAGTTATTTAGAAGTTGCGAATATAGTTTTATTCGTAAATAAAGTTTTAAAAGTGAACAACACAATGAAAATTAAAATATTTTTAACACAATACCTTCGAAATACTTTCACTAAATTGTTTTACTTTGACTCTAATACTAATTTAATAATTTTATTTATAAACACCCTGTATATATGTAATTGAACATAATTCCATCATAATGTATTTCTCAGAAATTATTTTGTTGCGACTTAATGTATTACAAAACAACTTTGACTGCTAAATTATTCTTCGAACACCAACATCTTTAGACATTCTTCACTCAAGGAGAATAGTTTTTTCCCAGTTATATACCTTTTCTCAATTTATGTGTCTAGTTTAGCAAGGTTGTGGTAAATTTCTGCACGTACCAAAATGTGTTTTGAATATAATTACATCTATTTGTAAATTTACTCGTGCTGTCAAAAATATTTAAAAATTCAATTCATTGCTTCGTATTTTTAAATTAGTGGAAGACAACGGAAGAACGGAAGAATTGTACAATAATTCAATTCCAGTTCTCTCTAAATTAAGGGAAATGTACTTCTTAGTCCTCCAAAATATAGCAGTTGGCATAAAAGCGAACAAAAAATGCAATTTTTTGTTTTTATATAATGAAATAATGTAATAAAGAGATTGCCATCATTTTACACATCTACTTAAGATTAATTTGTTTCGGCAATTTTTCGTATAAAAACACACTAATGCAGTGAAAGGAGTTAAGGTTGTTTTCAAAACCTCTTGATTTTTTCAATACAAAAGTGAACATATATATATTATTTTATTTAAGGAACAGAAAATTTAGGCGAGGATAATATAAAAATCAATATCTTAAAATTGTACCTATGTTTATTACAGAAATGTACTCCAGTTTTAATAAATAACAGTATTTTTTAAATCATATAAAATTAGAAAATTTTGTTGCTTTTAATTCAGTTGAAAAAAAATTTGTGATTATTTCAAATAGGTAGCATTTTTTCTAAAAAAAAATCCTATTTGTTCTGATTCCGTGGATATATGTCCATTATATGGCTCAACATGTACAAGGTATAAAGTATAGGTAACGTAGGAGACATATTCTACCAATATTATAAAAAAATTTAATAAGTATCTTAACATTACCTTCCCGATGTTTTTCATCTTTCACTTTTTTCACGGCAATATATAAGTTCACTGACTAAAGGCGATCAACGTATTCTTCTTACAGAAACGTGGATTTGTCATGGTAAATTAGTATTCAAAATAATGCAATTATAAGTCTGATGGTTCTTAAAATAATATTTTCTAAAAAATGCGTTTTAGAGGAATAACTAATAATTTTTTTTTCTCCTATGCATTGTTATATGGATACTTTTCTACTTCGTCAAAGAATATATAAATAATACATATAGCGTACAGTCCTACATACTAAACAGCCAACAACTGTTTACCAAGAAGGGACTGTGTCTAACAAGGCGCCATTTATCCGTTTTTTTACAATTATTGTTTTATATTCAAGGACAATTTCATTCATTAAATTTTAACAAAGTGTGTTTTTAAACAAATTGCTGAATTCAATGATGTACTCTGCCTGAATGAATACAAAATTGGAACAGTATTTTATACCAGCATAAATTTGGTTGACCGAGGAATTGCTGAATGAATATCAAGTACCTATCAATGACAAACAGTATGAGGCTGCGTTATTTCAGTTTTGATAAAAATAGTATGCAGTAAAACTTTTGTAAATATGCTTAAATCTTATCTGTATGAAACCAATACGTAGAAGGAAAATTTTAAATTTTAGAATCTCTCAGATTTTCATATATTAGTTCTGTTTTAATATTTATATTTTTTATTTCTTCCATCAAATATATAAGAAAGTGTAGCATATTATATCCTACGGGACCATTGCAAGAAAATCAAGCAGAGAAAATTAAATTTGTTACAGAAATAAAACCGAATATAGGAACTAAGAAACCAGCTATTAGACTGCGGAGAAATTATAGTTTGGCAAAAATATTTAGAGCTGCAAATTACTAAAAAATAGGCTAACTTTGAAAACTAAAATTAACAGAGACCTGACTTCAAAAACTCAAGCAGGCCATGTTATTCTTACATACAGGGTGTTTGATTAAGGCCGGCTACCGGCTGTATATGGGAACCTATTGGTCATACAGGTTCCGGGAACAAATTTTTATAATAAAAGTGGTCATGAAAATTTCACAAAAAATATTTTCATTTTCCGCAAATTTTCGCAAGAGGACGCAACTAATCAAAGGAATTTTTAAAATTGACTAAATGAAAAAATGCCTTGTTAACGTGGATATATTTTTTATCAGTTTTAATCGATAGTTCATTTCCTAAAACTTTTCCAAGTGACAATTTTTATTTCCTCGATAAATAAAGGGGTGGGATAAATTTTTATTATTAATTTGAAAAAATGCTGTATTTTCGGATCGCTTTAAGGGATTTCCTTGCAATTCGGTTGTTGTTTAAATTACAATGCCTTACAGATTTACTAATGTTTTAATGATGGCAAAAAGTTTGTTAATAAGGTACAAAATGGCGATATGTTAAAATCTAACCTATTTCTTAATTTTTCTTGGAAATTTTAAATGGAACGATATACTTTTTTCTACGTCATCATAAACAACATTTAGTTAAAATAAAACTGGTCAAAACCGCATCTTGATATCTCAAACCGTTTAGATTTTCGTATTGTACCTAAAGAAGGAGAATAAATTTTCATTTCGAAACGAAAATATTTATCTGTTGTTCCGGTAATTACATATCATTTTACAAAAACCAGCCTAACCTTGAAACCTCAGAACAACATAACTTTATAACTACTTACTACTATGAGCCTGAGAATATGAGGAGGCTCATATGCAGTGATTTTAATGGGTTCCAAAACCTTGGAATGGAGAACTCGGTGACCTTATTACCTTTATTAGAAACTGTTACAAAAACCCTTTAATCATGGAAATGTAGCGAAAAGGGCAAAGAAATTCAAATTAACACGATATTTATGTTTGACTAACCTTCAAACCAAGACTTAAGTAACCCTAAAACTCGTAAGTCTTCGTTAGAGATCACCCAAGAAACCGATAGCCCCATAACCCTAATGGAGTCAACAGGATAAAAAAATCTTAATCTATTGACTGACATATGTTTATGGGGCTGTGAGGTTCTTCATTTTATGAGGTTAGGTGATTTCTTATAAAGAGTTACGTGGTTATAATATTACTTGAGTTTTAATTCGTAGGTTAGTAAACCATAACTACATATAGTGATTTAAATTCATTCGTCCTGTTTACTCCTTTCCCAGTTTCATGGAATTATGGCGTTATTGAACATTTGGAGTTCAGATTCATGATCAGCGACCCCAAAAACATGTAAGATCCCTACTTCCAGGTAACGATAAATCTAGGTTTGTGGTGCTCTCTTGTCAGTACATTCAAAAAGCGAGATATAAGTCAAACTACTAAATTTCAACATACAATTCTTCAAAGAAGAAAAATGATATCGGGATTAATTCAAGTGCATTTAAAAGAAAGAAGTACATTCTGGTTTCTGGATTAGAGGGTCGGTCGGCAAAATTTTATCGGCATGTGCTGTTCAACAGAATTTAAGTTTGATGGTTTGTTATTTTTACAAAATTATAAGAGAAAGAATACAGAGATAAAAATGAATAAAATTTATTCACTTACAATCCTGTGCTGAAAAGAACCACAAACGAACCATACGAAATACAATACAACTAATTAGTTTATGTCCAAATAGTTGTCAATACTTCGAAAATCGCGAATTCCTCGTTGCGATTCCAACACCAGAAATTTCCGGCAGTGCTCTAAACAAGTCCAGAACCACTCCGACAACTGCACTGTCTCAACATATAGCCTGTCACCACAGTCATCGGAAAATCGAAAATTTCACCCTTGTTCCGAATAATAAAAGATATAACTTAATTTTTTTTCTACAGTGTTGCCTACTTTCCCTGCAGCTGCACAAAATGAAAATATATTTCCAAATACAGGGTGTTCAGTTTTTCCTGGGCAGGTACCAATTAAATAGAAACCTATATTTTTTATGGCATTATCGAATTGTACGTGAAAAATTAACGGGGCTTTGTGTTATGATCCTTATTAAAATATTGATAGTTTTCGAGATAATCGACTTTTCATTTTTTTTTCTTATGTTTCGTCACTTCTAGTAGTTGACATAATTATGATTGTATGACAGATAGAAATTATTTTTTTTCAGGAGCTGTAGAGTGAAGATGGCTCTTTCAAAAAACGTATCAAAAGTTGACCTGCGATATACAGCGGGCAAAAAAATCGTGCCAAACCTGATAATTTAAAATTTGAAAAATTTCGACTTTTTCAAATTTTCAAAACCCTGTGTTTTATGATTTCATTAGATGTCTTTCTATACCCTATAATTTTTTAATAGCTTTCCCTATACCTAAGTTGCGTAGTTTTTGCAAAAAAAACATTTTTATGTAAAATACCGGATTTGCGTCAGTTCCTTTGGTTGTAATGTGATTATTTTATTGTTATTATACTTTTTCTATTACCTATTTATCTTTCAGGTTAGAGAATACCTAAATCACGTATATTCAAACCAGTGGTTAGATCGTGGTGGTCCAGTTCCTTGGTCCGCACGTTCCCTTGACTTAAATAGTCTGGACATTTTCTTGTGGGGTTATATCAAGGAACGAGTATACAAAGTACCACCAACGGATATTCAAGACTTAAAAGAAAAGATTCAAAACGAGTTTCTAACTATAACGCCTCAAATGTTAAGAAATGTCCACATTCATTTTCATCGTAGATTAATGCTATGTGTAGAAAACAACGGTGGACAGTTTGAACATTTATTTTAAGTTAGCTTGCGACTATGAGTATTCATTTTTCAAAATTCTATTCATCTAAATTTTTTAATCTCCAATTTCACTAATAAGTTTCTTAACTACGGTAACAGTGCTTGATTTTCAATATGATACGGATGAAACGTCTTCAATATTTTATATGTCAAGCTTTTAAAAACTCCAAGGTTACTACTAATTTCCTGGCACTAATATTTGGATATTCAACAGCAGACGCCACAACTTTAAACTAAATATTATCGTTGTTACTTTCATGTCTCCTGGTAGTTTTCTCATAATTCGCATTTGCTGTTCATTCAAACCTTTCCTTCACATTTTCAAAACAGTGGGAATCTCTGTAAATTTGGATTATTTGCTTTGTAAATACGTGCTGCTAGCAAACATTTCCCATATTTTGCTAATTCTTAATCACTTGTAGCGATTTTATGGTTTTTTGATTTTATTTACAAATAAATGGTAACTTTCCATAAAGACTTATTTATTAAACTCAAATATCTAAATTTTTCAGTTATTAATTTTTATTTTAAATAGTGTAGCTAGACAACTAATAAATTTAATAAAAATAAATACCCTTACAATATTTTTCCCGACAAAGGAACGGGCGCAAATCCGGTATTTTACATAAAAATGTTTTTTTTTTCAAAAACTACGCAACTTAGGTATAGGGAAAGCTATTAAAAAATTGTAGGGTCTACAGAAAGGCATCTAATGAAATCATAAAACACAGGGTGTTCTATTTGAAAAAGTCGAGATTTTTCAAATTTTAAATTATCAGGTTTGGCACGATTTTTTTTGCCCCCTGTATATCGCAGGTCAACTTTTGATACGTTTTTTGAAAGAGCCATCTTCACTCTACAGTTCCTGAAAAAAAATAATTTCTAGCTGTCATACAATCATAATTATGTCAACTACTAGAAGTGACGAAACAAAAAAAAAATGAAAAGTCGATTATCTCGAAAACTATCAATATTTTAATGGGGATCATAACACAAAGTACCATTAATTTTTGACGTAGAATTTGATAATGCCATAAAAAATATAGGTTTTCATTTAAAAAAATTAAGTTGGTACCTGCCCAGGAAAAACTGAACACCCTGTATATGCAAATATATTTTCATTTTGTATAGAGCCCGCTACTGTTCGTGATCATCGAAACAAAATTCGAAATGAGATACGAAAATAGTTACCTATAAGTTTAAGGTTTCAAGCAGATTCTGTGACAAGTAGAGACAACCCCAAAGATCGCTCAAATCTAAAGAAGCCAGATGTCAGAAACTTCACGAAAGATCCACTTAAGGACATGGAAGAACCATCCTAATGAGGGTTTGAATATCGACTCTCCATAAGTGAACAGGGTAACATTCCTGACCAGTACAAAATACTATCCCAGCATTGTATTGTATACCTTCAACTGCATATTTCAAAGCATACATTTTTTATCAAATATTTGAAATAACGTTCTACATTACAGAATGGTTGTAAATTGTGTCGAACGCAGGCTTAGATCATCAATCCACCACCCAAATCATCTAGAATTAACAACGGTCTAAGGATCGACGCAAAGTGCTCTTTAGCCACAGTCAAAACAGTGACAGGATGGAAAATAATTAAAGCACATGCCAAAGTGCAAACAGTGAGAGGAACCTTAGTTGAAAGCCTCAGTGCAAAGTGCCATCAAAGAGACGTAGTACAAGTCAGAGGCAACAAAGAAAATCTGTTCTACACTTGAGAACGTGAGGTCCAGTTTCTAAACTACGAGACTGAGCTAGAGGGGGCAGCAACAGAAAGAGATCGACCAGTGAGAGACTTCAATTAATGCTCAATTCACGACAAACCCCAATACGACAATATAAAATGTATAAAATATTCGAAACTTCAAATGTTGGTCTCACAACATTTTTAATGTTTGGAACATAAATATAGGTCACTCCTATTGTCTATTCAGATACTATTTAGAGGTAATAGGGAACTAATATCTTTGATAATATTGTATATTTCCACTTTATCTTATTCGATACTTTTGTGAAATTTTTCGGAAATAAAAGGAATACAATTTTTTAAAACCCATACCTACGTTCTCTCGCATTTAACGATCGGGATCCAACGCAACTGCGGACGATTCCAGACGCTACGAGAAGCCGCTTTTAGAAATTAAATTTATAAGAAACTTTCCAAAATAAGCGGTATATGTCTGTACGTGTTCATTATTAATAATAATCGGGTAAGGTTAAACAAGCAGTAGCCCAATCTCATCAAATAATAGTTCCCTAAACGCCCTTTCCGCGGGACTGTCTTAAAAAGGAAAAAACAAACCGCCTTAATTGCTATTGGGGTAATTAAATTAAAAGTCAAAATCTGTTTTACATAAACTGCAGTTTACTTCTCGACCGACGCACGCTGTATTTATTTTATAATTACGACGGATCGTTGTATTATTAAACTTTTAAAATTTTATTGTAATACTATGTTATATTTGCTCGGGCATTGGGGAAAATTCGCAGTTAAATGAGGGGCCCATCGTTTACTTGAGCCGCTGACTTCTGAAGCACTCCAATTATTTTTAATGTTAATATAATTAAATATAAACTGCTAATGCGTGCTTAAGTAAGGTTTACCGAAATGAGGGATATTCGTAAACTGTGGCGCTCCTATATAATACTTATTTGAGTTTGACATGCCACTTCTGAAAATAATGTGCAGCGATCACGGGAAGGTTTTGAAAAAATTTAACTAATTTGTATAATGCGCCGTGCGACTCGCTGGTATATTATTACTGTCAGAAGATAATAACTAATAATGTGCAATGAGTAATGGTAATAGTAATAACAGTAATGGTAACAAATGATAATAGCTCAGGTAACAGATTTTTTTTTAATAAGCAATTTTGAGAATTTGTAATGCCTTCAACGATATTTATATAAAATTTATAGTGTGTCCCGAAAATAAGAAAATGAGACATCTCCGATGAATTTTAATGAGAATAATGGATAGAAGCTCTCCGTAAAATCAACGTCGAGGATAATGATCTTCATTTTTTTTTCTAAGAATCACTAGGCTGAAAAAAAAATTGTAGAAATATTCTTTCCAAATCTCCAAACATCCATTGGATATTATCTATTTAGACTATGCCAAAGCTTTTACCTAAATTTCATCACTTTAGAATTCGTGTGGATCTTCTATCAACCATGGTTCGAGGCTATTCTTAATGACACGTCTTGTTTTTGATGTGTGGACCCGGAATCTGTTTTGAGACCAGTACTGGTGTTTGTTTCTGACCTTGTATGCAACATAATCCCACGAGTTTCTTTATATGTTAATGATGCGAATTCTTACATGGATTGTGCTGTACTCAAAGAAGACCTAACCAACATTGTAAAATGGTGCATGGATTGGATGCTGCCTATAAACGCAAACAAAAGTTATATATTTCATCTAGGTATGATCAATCCTTTATATCAATATTACATTGAAAATACTTTATTAGAATCAGTTACTTGGTACAACTATCTCGATGTCATTAAATTCTGTCATGGTCTGAACATATTGTATCTATATAAAAAAAAGCTAATTTTGTGCTTTTATCTATCTTTTTATTTATCTTTTTTAAAAATATCCTCAAATAATACATGCATACGTTTGTATTATTGGAATTCACAAGTCCTTTGTCAAGTGCCACCTCATGATGGACCTTAACCAACTAGATAGGCCAGGAAAAAGAGCTGGGAAATGACCATTTCGCGACTTTTTGTAATTTGCGATAGTAAAATACTTTTTTTTTTCGTCTTCAAAAGACCTACAAAACTAGCCCTCGAGCGTCAAAAAATATTGACTATTATTTGTGACTTTTGAATTAAACATTTATAAACTGCGTTATTATTACCAGAATGTTATGGCATCGCATCCTCTCATTCCTTATCACTGTCCAATAACTCACACGAAATCTGGAATCGGTAAGTCGAATAGTTTACAAGTTATGGCCATATAAACAAGATAATTAATTACACCGGTTTAAGGTGAGTTCAAGGTCAAATGTAGAAAATCAATTGTCAACAAACTAAACCTACGTATCAATACGTTTTTGGAATCGCCGAATCCGAATCCGGTCTCGATGTCTCGATCATACATTTGACCTTGAACTGACCTTAAACCAGAGCTAATCGCGTCAAACGGACACCGGATTCGGATTCGGTGACCCCAAAAACGTATAGATATATAATTACTATAATTCAAGGGCTTAGTGTGAAATAATGACAAGTCACAAATGCAAAATTGTTGGAAATTTTAAAATGCGTAAAATCAACGTTATCTTCGTTTTCTTCGAATTTCTCTACATTAGTTACAGAAGTATAGATGTTTATGGAATGTACTTGAATAATCATCATGAATAATCATTTTCTTTTAATATTCATTATGTGACTTGTTATACTCTTGCAAAACTTGAAAATTAAAAAAAGTCATATTTCAAGAAAGGGTGGCTTGTCATTGTTTCACACTAAGCCCTTCAATTGTCATTTTGACACTTAACAATAATTATCTAAACATACGATCTAAGGTTTTACCATTTATATCAAAGGTGTATTTTTAATACAATAGTATGGATTAAAAAAATTAATTGTTACAAATATAATATAATATGTATTTATGACTACTTCACTTATTATATTACAGCTGATTATTCTCATCCTCTTTTTTAATTTTAGACAAATAATGCAATTCTGACATATAACTGAAGTTATTTTACTGATAGCAAAATTACAAAGTGAAACAATTTAGAAATCTCCCATATCTACACCACTGAAATATTTTTAAATCGTAATCTTTTATCAAAAAGTTTAATTTAATTTCCTTATTACATTTCCAAATAAAATAAATTAACATTTTTTCCTTTCTAAATTATCGTCAGAAATAATTTTATTTTCAACATCCTGTAGCTTCCAAACCGTTAATAATTCTATAAGGCAGTTTCTCAACTTTATTGATGATTTATGTTCATTTGAATTTTTTGATATTGCTACAGATTACCGTATATACTAATTCCAATCATTGAAATTTTTAGTGTACCTATAATTACCTAATCTATCGAAAATTTGGAAAGTTTTTATAGTGTCAGCTTATAAAAATAACAGAATCTGATGAATTTTATCATGAGCCAACTTTTTAGAGATATCTCATCCTCTCCACAGCCATCATTCTCTTCAGAATTTTGTCAATTTGGTTCCGAGGAATTACTTCTTTCCATTAAATTGAGCAAAGAAAATTAGTTTTATAGGTTTCTCTATAAAAAAATATGTCAATCAAAATTAATGAAGAATATATTTTGTCAGATTTTCAACTCATTTGAAATTTTTTTGGTAAATAATAAAAAATAATTTTGAAACATTAACGCAGTGTGTAAATTTTATTGTCTATAATTATATATTTTTGACTTTTTAGTAGTTCTTTATTTAATCGCCTATTTCTGTCACATCACTTAAAAGAGAGATACATTATAAATTAATAATACCTCGGTCAAATATGACAGTTGCTTGAGATTTCATTATTAAAGCAATGGCACATATCAAGTCAACGTTTCGAAAGCTTTTTCAGTTCTATAAAATCAACCTCGTCGCTTTGACATCAAAAATTATTTAACATTTATTTTTTTCCAGTTCGGCCAAATTCAATAAAAAAAAGAGTGGCATTTTTTTTGTTTTATGTTACTGTAGAATTTTAAAATTTATACACTAATACGTACTTACTTTTAAAAGAGTTAAAATGTTAAATGTAAAGCATTCTTCGACTACAGATAATGTTTAAGATTAAACTTAAATAAAATAGTTTTCATTTTATAATTTATTATATGAACTTATATTTAAGCGAATCGTTCATATAATATTATAAATTATTGTTGAAGAATGTGATAGTTATAACATACTTTAAAATGACAGTGGAATATAATAGGCTTCTGTCTCAGAGTTCAGTATAGCTGAAGATTGAGACATCACCCCGCGTGGGAGTAAAACTTAAGACAATATCTCCCATCTAACACGAATAGTTACAACTGATTCACCAGAGCGTGAACATCCACATAACAAATCTGTTAAAGTTAACACCTAGTTCCAAAACCCTTTCTCACTAGATACATATCGTCACAATTAATTCCGAAACAAAATATTACATAAGAATCCATCATATCTCAGGTCCTGATTAGATGAAGATAAAAAATATTTCCCCTAAATTAAAACCCGCTTGACCCTACCAGTGCATCACACAAATGTTTAACATGTAAATAAAAAATTAAAAAATTTGTAATGGATTTTTTTTTCACCGTCCACGAGTAATTATAATTAGGCCAATGAAGAAGTAAATCCATCTTTATGATCACTGTGGATATTATATCCGAGTTAATTAATTGTATCAAAGGATCTAATTACATATCATTTGGATTTTTTCTCGGACTGTGTGTAATAGATAACAAGGGCGAGTTAGGTGGTCTCGAATCAATTTCTGTCCTATGAGACGCTATTAGGGGCAATAAAAGCCCCAGTTTGTTTTAAGGGATGGAATGCGCGTACCTAGTAAGTGCCATGCGGTATCGGGGAGGTCTCGGGCCTAATTTAAATGAGACTTTTTATAGAGGGCTAAATTAGATTATGTGTACATTCCTATCGAGCTGCCGTTATTGTTATTAAGTAATTAATTAGCATTTTGTTACTAATGGAAGGAGGTAAAAAATCAATTATATTTAGGGAAAAGGTATTCCAAAAAAACCTCGTTAACTGCTTGAAATGTACCTGGTATATTTCTTGTAGGAACAACTGATGCTGTTCTAGTTGTTTTACATTTAAATAAATACTAGATTGCATATAATTAGTTCCTCCGTTTCCTTCCAGGTTTTTCAAAAACATAATTTTCTTGAAGATTTCACTGGTGCTGCCTTAATAAAACGCGGGCAATGTTAATCATACAGAAGGTCAAACAAAGTACATGAACATATAAATACATAAATATGAGTTGAGTTCTTTTACCGTATGCAGGCTGAGTCGAGAGAAACACCACAAAGCCTAGAAGTGCACTGAAAGAAATGAGCTTATTAAACTGTTTATCTAGAATAATGTGTATAGCGCATATTAAAACTTTTATAACCAATATACAACTTTTATTAAAAAAAGCAATCATCTCCATTATTCAATCAGTTTAACTGGAAGGTGCTTAATACACCTTATGCATCTATGAAATAAAGGTTATAATGAATTACTTATACATTATTAGGTGTTATAGACTTTATATTCCAGTTGTATAGTAGGGAAGATTTGTTGTATAAAGACCAGTATCCGAATTTGTATATAATAATTGTATTAACAGAATTATTCGTTCTTATACTGAATATGTTTCCGTTTTTAACATGTAAAACGCATCTTATAATGGTTAAGTGATCATCACCTCTCGGTGCATAATCGGTTATGATCGTTGTTAAGTTATATTCATAGTCTTGTAATAATAATCATATGTCAGACCCGAGAGCGAAGTGCGCCGACTCAATAAGAAACCTGGCTATTCCAGCCGCTGATTTAGGGTTCGCCGCACGAGCTCATCCCTTCTTCTAAGATTTCAGTAGCATGCTATGCATGAAGCAGAACGGTACTCAACTATCTTATACAGTCCACTTTTATTGTCCATACATGTTCAATCATTGTCAAAATAAACACACAAAACCACAACGTCTTTATTATCTTTACTCAAGAAGAGAAAATACAACAATCGTAAAATTTCCGACAGTCCGCTGTGCATCGACTTACACACGTCTAGTATGATGAAAATGGACAGTATATGCACATGTTTTGTGGGATACATGATCATATCGCGTTGTGTAAAATGGAAAATTATTATGTAAGTATCTAACTGTTTTATGGCTTGTAATTGTTTTGTTTTTTTCAAATGTAAATCTTGTCTATTTCTTAAAAATTATTATTTTGTAGGTCCTATTAGAAATCGCTGATGTTAAGTTTTACATAAGATGGAAGAACAGAAGGTGACAAAGAAGAGCATGGGTATAAAGTCAATCAACCAGAGGAAATAAAATTATATGAAAAGAAGCTCAACCTTTCCGGGGATGCTTCATTCTTAAGGTGGAAGTGTTATAGTGCAAATTCTCATGTAATACAAGAAAATACGCGTGCATTGTTGCTAAGAAAATAAACTGGACAGTTTTGGGAGCGATTTGTCATCATTTTTAATGCTTAAAAGTATGTTTTATGTATGTTTACATTAAAACCTTAGTTACAGTTATCCAATAAAATTTCTGAAAACTTATTGTCATATGTTTTTAACTCATAGAGAGTATACAACAGTTTAATACATTTTTTATTATTATAAAACTTATAACCAGTACTAGATGTTCTAATAACGATATGGAACACTTTAATAACAGTTATTGCTATTATTTCGTAAAGGGTATAAAAAACGTTGTATACCAGTTATACAATAATTTAATAAAGAATAAGGTTTATATTCATTATACAACTGTGCTAGCAATACGCGTTTTATATCCAATAGTCACCTGTTTAACTGTCACATATAGTATACAATGGTCTTATAATGGTATATAGAAATCTAATAAAGAATAAAACGCATTTCTTTCAGTGTGTTTTTTAAGGTTTAAATCTGTGTGAATTCTACGAACATTAGCCAGTTCATGTAGCATGGAATGTCCATACCCGCACTATTGCGGGTGTGGTCATTCGATAACACCACGGTATACAAAAAAAAGTGGTGAGTCCAACGGATGAGACTCATGTAACTCCATTTATTGAGGTCTCCACATACTGAATCTTCATCACCCCCAGTTATTTTAATTACCAAAGACCATCCCTAAGACCTAAACAGCATATCCTGGACATATGAAGACAAAATTAACTCGTAATCTTGCAATTCTTGATCCTTACCAGAAGCCCCATATATTTCGAAGCTCTGCAGTATGTACATGAAGGCAGTTGCGATTATATTGAGAAGTTCGAGAAGATTTATGTAATAGAATTAGACAAGGCATGTTGACAAATAACACCATATCAGTTGAGGAGAGTTATTAGAAACAAAAGGAAACGAATTGAACAGTGAATAACAAATGATGGTGGACTAATAGAAAACAGTTGTTTTCACATGTTTTTAATTTTTAATTTCGTTGCAAAACTCATTTCTCATCTCATCTCATCTCATTTCATATATATTATATATATCTTATTGTGAGCACCCTGTATGAATGAAATTAATGAAACTGCGATTAATTAAATTATGGAAAAATACCTTGAAAATATTTTCCAATGTTAATATAGGATAATTTTTCGAAGTTTGCACCTATTTTATGAACACCCTGTACAAGCTATAATAATGAAACTTTGTATTTAGAGTTTTGAGGTGTGATCAAATCGAAAATGCTTATCCATTTCTTTCTTAAAAAATGTCTAATATGTTTTTTAATTTTTGAGGGACTTCTTAGTGTTAGTAGGCTGTACAAAAGATCACATGTCACAAAATATAATATCAAAAAGTAGGCCTTTTTGAGTACCATCACAAAAAAAAAATGGTAATCGGCCAACGCTATGGTCAATACGGAGGTGTTCCGACTTTAAGTGAAACACACTATAGGTACCACAATTAAAGATTCCCTACAGCATGGCATATAAAGAGAAATACATTAAATGTAAAGTCGCGGTAGATACTGGAACTTCGAAAGATTATCAATTTGTTGTATTCATCAAGAACTGCAGGGTCACAGGACTAATTTTGTCCTCGTATATTCCTTAGTGCCTGCCGTATCAGGTGAGTCAATCGTACTGTGTGCAGTATCTATGAGTGTAAATGTGTGGTTTTGTTTGCGACTTGAATACCCCGCATGTAGAATTTTAACACACTTTTAAGTATTAAAAGTGGTTTTCTGATATTCACCTAAAGTTGAGTATCCTTTTTTGGGTTTGAGGTGTTTTTGGCAAACAAAACTGGAGAGCGATAGAATATTTCCAAGTGCGGATTCGGTTTCTAGAGTGGTATGGATCTCATAAGTGGACAGTGGTTTGTGAGTACCTGCGATTTATACCTATAAGTTCTCTAAATGTGGGTATAGTGGATATCAATAATAAAACTGACCATTGCTTTACTTGTAGCGTATTTAGAGTGTGACTTAAGAGTATTCTATTTTCAGTTCTTTTTTTCTTATCTGTTTTGTTATGACCTGCATCACAAAGTTTAAGAAACAGAAAAATGATTGAATGGGGAAAGTTTTAAACTTTTCTTCTTGGGTTTATGAAATATTATGAATAAAGTAAAAATGTTAAAATGTAAAAACATTATTATAACAACTCCCTGCAATGAATTTGATTGTGAATTTTTATATTTCAACATTTCTGCTCTGAGAAGCATAAGCTTTACTTTCTCTTATGGGCGCCATAGTGACGTTCTTGATGTTAACATTCAATATTATTTTGATTAAAATTCATGATGTTCAATAAGTGTAGCTTGTTTTGTAAAGTTTTAAGAAAAAGTTTTAATAGTGGACTAATTCATATACAGGGTGTTAAAAAAAGAGTGTAAAATATTTAAGGAGGTAATAGTATGAACCAAAATAAGCAGAAAAGTATCAATAAACACGGGTCCGCAAAGTAACGGTTGCGGAGATATGGAATGTTTTATGTTTTTTAGCCCCTTTTTTTATTTTGCAAAAACGTTGTGTATTTTCTTATAATAGTTGGTTGATGTTTAGTGAAATAAACAGTACGTATTTGACAGTTGTTCTCAGTGCACAAGTTTTCTTTCGCTATGGCTGGTTACTCTAACGCAGAATTAACAGACATGCATTTCATGTATGGTCGTGCTAATGGGAACGCCACCGAAGCGCGACGTCTTTATGTTGACGCTTATCCAAATCGCCAGATTCCTTCACAACGCATGTTTGGAAGAATTCACCAAAGATTGCGTGATACCGGTTCCTTGAGCAAACAGTGCCATTTATCCGGAAGACCAAGGTCGGTATCCACTCCTAGAGCAGAAGAAGAAATTCTAGCACTGGTAGAGCAGAATCCAGGTACGAGTGTGCGGAGAATATCAGCCGAGGTAGGAATTAGTGGTCCTCTTGTTTGGAGAATCCTTCACGAGCAACTGCTTTATCCATACCATGTGCAACGAGTACAGGCCTTAAATCCAATAAATGATCATCAAGCACGTTTGGTTTTTTGCCGCTGGTTTCTACGTCATGATGCTGAAGACCCTCGTTTTCTTGCAAACATTCTTTTTACTGATGAGGCCGGGTTCACAAGAAATGGAGTGTTTAATTTTCACAATACGCATATTTGGGCCGACGAAAATCCTCATGCTCTAATAGAATCTGGACATCAGGCACGTTTTTCATTAAACATTTGGATGGGTATTGTAGGTGACAGGTTTCTAGGTCCTGTTGTTTTACCAAACCGATTAACAGGCGCTGCTTACCTCAACTTTCTGCAGAACACACTGTATGAGTTTTTGGAAGACATTCCTTTGAATCAGAGGCAACAAATGTGGTTCCAGCATGATGGTGCTCCAGCTCATTTTTCCATGGCCGTTAGAGAGCATTTACACCAAACTTTTCCACATAGATGGGTAGGAAGGGCCGGACCTGTTTTATGGCCTCCAAGATCGCCTGATCTGAACCCTCTAGATTTCTTTGTTTGGGGATATTTGAAGACATTAGTGTATGGTACTCCTGTAAATAGCCTGGAAGAGCTGCAGCTACGGATTAATCAAAAGTGTCAAGAAATCCAAACCAAGGAGGGTGTTTTCGAAAGAGTTCGAATATCGTTGAGACGAAGATGTCGTGCCTGCTTGGAAATGGACGGAGGGCACTTTGAACATCTTCTGTAACTTTGTTTTTTGTTTGTTAAAAGCTTCCTTTGTCGGTTTATTCCTAATAAAATAAAATGTTTGAAAAACGAATAGTGGTCCATATCTCCGTAACCGTTACTTTGCGGACCCATGTTTATTAAGACTTTCCTGCTTATTTTGGTTCATACTATTACCTCCTGAACTATTTTACACTCTTTTTTTAACACCCTGTATTTTGAAATTAAGTAATTCTGCCACTAATTGTGTTAATTAAATCTCAAATAAAAAGGTCACGAGCAATTTACAGATTTTTTCACAGATATACTTTAAATGAATTTAACTGATGTTACGTAACGTGGTTAACATTATGCTTAAAAAAAAATGTCATAGAAACTTGTATCATTATTTTGATGTAAGGAGCAGCTTTTAAACGTTTTCATTATTTCAAGATGGAATGTAAGTGTATTATAAGGCACAAGTACATAGGGTCTACATATTTGATTTATTTTCTAAAAAAATTATTGTACTTCTTTTTATTTGTTATTGACATTTAAAATTTTAAATATTTTTTGCGTATCTCTGAATTTAAATTTAATGTATTTAAAACAAAAAATGCTGATGTATTAAAAAATTTATCGGCTAGTTATTCTGTGTAAAAAAACACACTTCAGTTTAGTTTCTCATGCAAATTAGTTATAAATGTCTTTATTGCCTATATACTTTATTATAAGTAATAATATAGTTATAAAATTTTTAAATTATAGGTAATATGATATTTTAAAAGACATGTTCGACATTTTATTTATTTTAAATATAATCCGTCAGTTCAGTTAATAATGACAAAAAAAAATAAATATTGCGATATCCATTGATTCCTATACTTAAAAAATTCTTCGCCCTGGGCCGCTTCCTGGGGCCATCATCTTAAATAATTCATAAAATTTAAAATTCATATGTACGCAGATGCTATTGATACTACCGTGGATGAGGTAACTATTTAAACCCAAATTATACAGGTCGAAATTATGAACTGGGCACGAGACAATTTAAATTTCGAAAATAACGGATTCCACAATAACTTTTATGCTTTAGATGCTATCCCGTGCATATAAAAACCAAATCAATTTCGAAATATTACCGATTTTACAGGACACGCTAATTTAAGCTGGAGAATGTCGTGTAAAATGTTGTTCATTAGCATACATATATGTACGCGTCGCCAGTCTGGTTCTGTACGTTCCATCCTTTGCGTCAAATGCGTAAGGTAGATTCTAAGTCATCATATCGTAGAGTTACAATGTAATATGGGTCAGTTTAGAATTCATGGAGAAAAATATACCATTGTTATGGTGTAAAAAATGGTAGATAAACCTAGGTAATACGCGTATAAGTGTTCAGTTAAAAATTATGTATAAAAAAATTCATAATTTTTAACTCAAATATACTCAAAATAATATTACAAATTATAAACAGGGTAATGGGGAACATGCTATTAAAATGAAAAGAGCCAATATACAGGGTGTCCTAGAATAACGTGTACAACGAAAGGCGTTCGTGGACTCAAAATAGGCGGATCTAGCCTAATTCACCTATAAATATCCAAAATCGCTTCGTTTGGCCGTTAGATGGCTTCAAAGTTCGTGAATATTATTTGAATTTTGTAAATAAATCAAATAGGTATTATTCGATTTTGATTATCACAGCCACACAGAAAAAAAAAGTTGGGTATACTTTTTATGCGACATATATTTTTCGTAGTAATTTGGCCTCCTGCACACGAATCTGGGGTTAGAATTGGCCCATCACGTCACAATTTTTTCCTAACCTCAAAAAACTTGTGAAAAATAGTGAAAATTGATGAAAATTTACTGGGAAAATTTGGAAAAAAATTTATTTCCACATCAAATAGTACATTTTTATGTAAAAGACTCTGCTGAATTCAAATCCACTGTCAGAATTGAGCTAGAACGTGTGGTTTTTTTTCTAACCTCAAAAAACCGAGCAGGAATCGCTATTTTCAAATTCTGAGCGGATTTTGACCAGATTTTGTATAAAGGGGTTTTTTGGGTCGCTGATTACGAATATGAATTCACATTGTAAAAATTCAAGATGGCTGATCCAATATGGCGGGTGTACTTTTTTGAAATCCACCGATTTCAGTAAAATTTGGCATCATAAGGATTGCTGGTTGATCTCACCTTCATTAATCACACATCTGGAGCCAGATTTTCATAAATCAAGGTAAAAGATTCCACTCCGTCTAAAAATGTGACTTCGCTTAAAAAAATGACTTAAGGACTCTACACATGTAATGATGTGTAGTGTGATGTGCTTGTTTCCATGGGACAAGACAAAAAAGTTTCTACTTTATTCTTTCATTTATTTAGTCGTGCATGGGCTTATGGTTTTCCAATCAGATTTTTTTAACTACTATGCAGTTTTCCTATGGCATTTAGATGCTTTTATTTCTTAATAATTTTAAAGTTCAAGGAAAAGGACACATTACTGCCACACAGCACATCACTGCATCTGCTTATGCCTTCAATCTAAAAATGTGACTTTGCCGAAAAAATGCCGCCTACTCGGCCTAAAATTATGACTCTGCCTACAAATTTTACCTTGATTTATGAAAATCTGGCTCCAGATGTGTGATTAATGAAGGTGAGATCAACCAGCAATCCTTATGATGCCAAATTTTACTGAAATCGGTGGATTTCAAAAAAGTACACCCGCCATATTGGATCAGCCATCTTGAATTTTTACAATGTGAATTCATATTCGTAATCAGCGACCCAAAAAACCCCTTTGTACAAAATCTGGTCAAAATCCGCTCAGAATTTGAAAATAGCGATTTCTGCTCGGTTTTTTGAGGTTAGAAAAAAACCACACGTTCTAGCTCAATTCTGACAGTGGATTTGAATTCAGCAGAGTCTTTTACATAAAAATGTACTATTTGATGTGGAAATAAATTTTTCCCAGTAAATTTTCATGAATTGTCACTATTTTTCACAAGTTTTTTGAGGTTAGGAAAAAAATTGTGACGTGATGGGCCAATTCTGACCCCAGATTCGTGTTCAGGAGGCCAAATTACTACGAAAAATATATGTCGCATAAAAAGTATACCCAACTTTTTTTTTTCTGTGTGGCTGTGTTATTTTTGGGGTGTGGACTTTGCTTTCAATTTACACATTTTGGTGTTATACAGAGTGTTTCTTAAAACTTACAACTCCTACTAAATTGATGTATGGTGATAATATCCATTCATAATTTTTTCCTGAACGGATATTATCACCATACATCAATTTTGTAGGAGTGGTCAGTTTTAAAAAACATTCTGTATAACATCAACATTTCTAGATCCACACCCCAAAAATGATCAAAATCGATTAATACCTATTCTAATTGTTTACAAAATTCAAAAAATCTTCACAAACTTTAGGGCCATCTAGCGGCCAAACGAAGCGATTTCGGATATAGGTGAATTTACCTAAATCTACCTATTTTGGGTCAAGAATCTGTACACGTTATTCTGGGACAACCTGTGAACCGGAACTAACGAAACTGTAAGTTATTTTTAAGTTTTTGTTACTGGACTATTATTATTGCCGTGACATGTTAATTAAAATTGAATAGTTGATAGCACTACCCCGCAAAATTATACAGATTCCAGTTTATTGGATAATTTTCGTGTATTCCGAAGAATTCGGCATATAATCCGATTTATTCCGACTTATTCCCATTTTTTCCGGCTTATTCCTAATTATTCTAATCTATTCCGTTCGATTCGTGAAATAAACACAAAACTGAAAGTTCAGCAATTTGACCGTGTTTAAAAAAACAGATAATAATGTTTTGTTTAATTTATTATAGGTAGGTACTTATTTATTACTTTTTTCTTCGGCCATCAATTTCATTGGCCTTAGTTTAACTCTATTTACTTTTACTTGAAATGCTGACTTAAAAAGCTCCCGATGATGGGGGAAAGGTAATCGAAATGTAACTCAATCATCACATGTGACACACCAATAAACGCAGAATTAGATATAAGTAGTATGTTTTTAAAAGAGGGGACTGCAGTAGTCTAAAAAATTAAGTTGATGAATGTAAATCGGACATGAAAAGTGGGACAGCAACTAGCATTTCCATAAAGTACAGAAATTATTCTCACGAAGATCTGCTCCCTTTTTTGCTCTAAATTTGACAATAACAAAAAAATCATAACAAAAAATTAGTTTTTTAACTATGTATATCAACTAAAAAATATATCTAGTTTTGTCTACGCCATTTCAATGGTCGCCTGATGGCACAACTAATGTATACAATTCCCTTTGTTAAAAATAATTGTTATAAAAATGTTTTATTATGTTCACATTCAACGTTTGCGTCTTTCTGAATATTTCTTGTGACTGCCATGCCATATGGCGTGACTGCAAAAGCACAAAATAACCGTTGAAAAAAAGAAATAACTTTAAAACAAGTAATTTTAATCAATCACCCCGAAAGTAACAGAAAATTACTACGTCCATGTCGTTGTTCGTTCATCAACCATTTACATTTCTACAGGTAACAATTTCTCAGTTATTCGAGTTATTTTACAAAAATAAATAAAATTTTTTGGCGACGAATTTCGAGTATTTACATAAAACGTGGTATTTTTTATTGCAAACACATTGCAGAATCATATACATAGGTCCTCAGTAGGAGAAATGAAAAAAATATAGAATTTAGTCGATTTCGTCTTCATGAACCGAAAAAAATGTTTCAGATAAATCCTGCGTACTTTTACCCATAGAATTCGAATCTGCAATAAAAAATGAGGGTTCCTGTTAAAGATTTCAAAGTTATCCCCCTCCCCACCTGCAGTGGGGTAGAGGTTAATTTTAGCACTAACGTATTTCCTCCGCGGAATTATTAAATTTTGATTATTGACATTAGTAGGGTGCTTATTTCTCCAGATATTTGAAAGTTTCGCAGGTTAAAAAAAAACACCCATTATATTTGAAATCAGAAAACTTGCAGATTTTAAATATATTTAATTATATTTTTCTAATAACAAATTTTTTAAACCCTCAGAAGATCGTATAACTTTTTTGGGAAATCTTTTCCCTAAAGGAAAAACGTGACTTTAAGGAGTGACTTCAAGTAATCAGATTTGACAACTCGCGCTGTGTTCACGTGAGCGTCTTTTGTTCGTAAACGGGTACTAGATTCTAGATGACACGCGTATTTGTATAAGTTAAATGTAAAATTATGAATTTTTAATAATACCTAACACTTTTTTATAAAGGGTCAGAAGACGTGTTACAACACCTCCTAAATAAATAAACAATGAAGCTTTATATTTTGTTGTATATATTAGTTTTTGTCTAATATCAGATAAAAAAATTATTTTATTGTTCCTGAGGATTCCACGAAATCGATATCTAGGAAATAACTATGGCATCACATAGCTTCAACAAATACCATGTTGATAAGGTAACAAATAACAATATCAATTTTATCATTTATCATGTCATATACCAGGATGTCCCATAATGAATTTTACGTAGAGTAAAATTTGGCACGTCATAATTATGTGATCTGGCGACAATTACCTTAGTGCAAAAGTTGATAGTGAGCGCTACTTAAGCGGTCTCTTTGAACTTTTATAGTTCACAAATGTTTTGCTACACACTGTGTCTTTTTTTTATAGCAACATCTCTTTTTCCATCACTTTTACATTTATGTTGCTAAGAATTACCGTTTTTCGAGATACTTGCCTTTAAAAGATTCAAGAAGGTAAAATAATGTAATGTAATTTTTATTTTATCAAAAGCAAAGTTGCAAACATAAACATAACTGAACAGTACATTAAAACCCTGAACTATTTTATTTAAGTAATTTTCAAAATGACCTCCGTTTCCATACATTTTTAAATCTTTTTTGTTAGATTCACAGACTTTAAACAATAGGTTGGGTTGATTTCTAGTAAACTGTGAGTATTTGGTCCCATAATTTTTGTCGATTACTAATTGAGTGAGAATAAACTAATGTCTTCAAATGGCCCCACAAGCAATCATTTAAATTATGCTTCAGTTTGCAATAAATCTAAATAAGAATTATTACTATTTAGATTTGGTGGTGGTGGCAACCGACCTTGTATTATCCCAGACCACACATTAATTTTAAATTCGAGTTAAAAGTGTGATTCTCTGCTAAGTTTTGATCTTGAACCAGGGTGAAATGAAAAGGTCGTAAATTTACCTTTCGGAGTATTCTGGATATGGAAGATTTACTTACTCCTGTACTTGCTGATAAAGGTCGTGTATTATGTACAGGATCTTGAGCAATACTAACTAAAATTTTGTTTTCTTCAGCCACACTTATAATTTTTAGATTCCTTATGTGGCTCTTGGAATGAAATTCTTTAGTTTGTCCAAATCGCTCAAAGATATTTTTTAAAATTTGATGGTTTGGTTGGATCCCGTCAGGATACAACTGTGTGTGTCCAACAAGTACGTCTGCCACAAAAATTTTCTTATGCATAAACGCTTATCATGTCTCGTACCCGAGTATTAGAAAAATTGTTCTGACGAGCCATTATGAATGAGAAACTCCGTAAAAATACAACAGTAATCTAAATTCTAACACTAACTTAAAAACAAGTTTGACATAAACGAGTTTTGAAAGAGTTTTTCATTGTTTCGGTTTTTATTTGCAGGACTACTTTGAAAAAGTCCTTGACATTGAATTTTTTAAATGCAAATACCTCGAAAACGGTAATTCTTAGCGACATTAAGAAGATATACCTTTTTGACGTAAAAGTGATGGAAAAAGAAATGTTGCTATCAGACAATAAGATGTAGCCAAAAGATTATGAACTATAAAATTTCAAGGAGGCGACGTAAGAGGCGTCCTCTACAATGTATGCCAAAACGACGAGAAAATTTAACATTTTCTTGTCAAGAAACCCCGGGATACCAAATTTCGTTGAAATGCATCAATTGCTTCGAAGATTATTCAAAGAAATTGAAAATAAAATTTTGATTTTGACACCCTGTAACTCGGTTACTGTCAACTTTTTGAGTAAGGTAAGTTTGGCAGATCACATTATTATGATGATTATTCTCAATACGATTTAGTTGGTACCAATATTGGAATCAAGAAGAATACCTTCAGTAGTAGGTAGTATACATATTTTGTATTAATACTTTAATTTTATGCATAGGGACAGTATAAAATAAAAAAGAAATCAGTTGGTTACGAGATTATATGATTTTATTATTACAACATTCCCAGAGATAAAACTATATTCTGGGTATATGTTCTGGCTTCAGGGATCGTTTGTCCTCAGGCCTAAATACAGTGGCGAGATCCTTCCAATCTTCTTATCGAGCGCTATCCTGCATTTTTAAATAAGAAAAAGACAAAAGGGCACTCGTGTCTATAAAATACGTGAGTGCAATCTGAAACAGGGGGACGTAATTACGAGTGATACAAGATATGAATAAGAAGTGTGTGGAGATCGCCACCAACAGCGTATATAAGGAAACACAGACAAAAAAATATTTTGTCGCAGCCAGTGACTGCTTTAATTTGATTCAGTCCATATTTAGAAAATATATACAGAGTATCTTTAATATCAATATTCCTCGTCAAAAAGTAAATTTGCTTTTTAAATATATTAATGTCTTAATTTTTCAATAGCTTTTCTTTATTATCAATTTAAAACTTGGGATATTATTGCGTAATTCTTTCTTAAAACTAGTTACTATGTTTTAAACTAGAATCCGTTATAGATATAACCTACAGCAGAAAACTAAAAAAAAAATATTCTAATGTTTTTGAAATATGACTTGGCAAACCCATGTATAAAGTATTATATTTCATGCGGGCAGCGGTTCGATTAAAAAATATCTCCGTATACAGGGTGATTCGTTAAGAATCGGTAATCTCTAAACTGGAGATATTATACATTAAAAGATGATGATTAAGCTTAAAATGACATACAAAAATGTTGCAGGTTTACAAAATATAGGGTGTTCAATGCTGGAATTTTAAAATTAAATTTCTCAATAATTTTGGAATTTTTAGTAGAATCAACTCAAAAATTGGTAGTTTTATGTTTTTACGTATGAGAAGTACGAATTTGATGCTGAATTTACCGCTATCTGTACAAGGCGTTAGTTACACCATATTACTTCAGTAAATCAGAACACATTTTTTTTATCTAATGAACCATGGCTAAAGTGAGTTAAAAATTGAGAAGGCAGTTCAATTTTACATACAAAAAATACTCTTGTTTAATTAACCTAATTCTATCGGTTTTTGAGGTATTTGTATTTTAAATGTTCATTGCATTTTGCTTTTATAAAATTAGTATTCTTGTAAATTACAAGTGTGCGGGGTAACAACAACAACAAAGACAACAAATAATAACAATAATAAAAGAAAACTTCAGAGAAAATGCTCAAAATGTCCGCCCACTACCTCAGTACACTTTGTTAGACACTTTCTTAAAGATCTTTGGATATTAAATAAATTGTGTTGATTATTATTATTAATCGCATTCACGACTTCTTGAATTCTTTGTCGCAATTCCTCGATGGAATTAACTTTTTCTTTATAAACCATTTCCTTCAATTGTGACCATATTGAATAGTCCAGAAGGTTTAAATATGGACCTCCTGGTGGCAAAACAACTTCACCTTCACGGCCAATCCACTAATGAGGAAAATGTTAATTCAAATCCTGGCGCATTGGCAGAGAAACATGTGGTTGTGCCCCACCCTGCATAAACTACATGTTTCGCCTTATCGACTAATGGTACATCTCTAGGAGTGTGTTTAAATTTTGGGCAAGAAAGTTCAAACATTCAGGATAGGAATGAGTTCAAAAGAACCAATAAAAAAACCAGATACCACATCGCACCAAATGTTTGCCTTGAATTTATACTGAAAATATCTCTCCCTTGGAGCAAGTGGATTTTCGGATTAACACAAGTTATTGTTTTTCCAATTGAAAACACCTCGTTTAGTAAACGTCACCTCATCGGTGAAAAGGATTTATTTAGTAAAAATTGAGCAAATTGTAGGCGAACTGGTAAATCTTTAGTTGATAAATTTTGGACAGAAGATTGTATTTCTTTAAAATTCTCTAAATAGACGATGGATAAGCCATATCCATGTTGCCTCGTTTAACCGACGCGTGCTCAGATCTACGTTTTTCAAAATAGAACTAAAAGCTCTTCTTCGTCATCAACATTGATAGTTTTTGTAGCACCATTGTATAGCCGCTGTTAAGATTTATTATTATGATTATTATGTTTTATATGTTGGTTGACTTTATACTTTTGATTTATGTTGACATATTATTATGATGGGCGCCTTTATAGTTTTTATTTGTGTTGTTATTTGATATTAGAGACTCTCTCAGTGTGTAGGTGGGCTATGTTTCGTTTTATATTGCTATATTCTGAATTTAAATTTGAATCTGTTGAGATTATATTCTAATTGCATAAATAAAAGATGTATTTAATTTAACAAATTTCAATATATTGACAGAATTTGGCAGGTTATGGTTTTGTCACAATGTACAATAATTGTTGTAATGCTTATACTAAATTATTAAATAACAAATTCACCCTTTAAATTTATACTACAACAGTGCATGAGTGTATTTCTACTGTCTGTAGTTCAATTGAAATTTTGATATGAAATTTATATAGCGCTACAAATTCACCTCGTATCAATTTGTTGTTGTTGTATTAATTGCTTGTAGAGACTGCTGACTGTATTTTCGGACTAATGTCACTTCCACTAATGTACCATTCTGACCTTTGACTGTCAAGTTTTGTTACGACATTTATTCACCAAGATGTCTGCGTGAGTATATTGATTTTTACTGATTTGTTTATAATAACAGCTAGCACCTGTTTTTTAGGAGCAAAACTTACGATGTTGCTGCTACAGGTAAACATGAGAGACTGGCTACCTCGAGACCGGATATTGGTTTTATAAAATGTGCAACAATTGAAAATTACTATGATAACATAACAATAATATATTTTTGGAATTTTATTTTTGCAAATACTTACTTTTTAATGGACTTGTGATGCATGAACTTTTCATTTTTAGATTCTTTGCATTTTTCTGCGTCTTTTGACACTAATTACACCTTTCTAGGTTAAGTTGAACGTTATGTCATGTTATTCACTTTAATTTTGATACTTGGACTAATTCTCAGCATGTCTGTCCTTTATATGCCTTTAGTACTGTCTATTAAACACCTTTTACACAGTCTTTATTCGTTTTTTTAAAATATAAACGAAATAAAGTTTTTGAGCACACCGCCCCGACAAGCATTTTACAGTCTACACAACAAATTGACCTTTGGTTGGTGTTTAAACACATTTTATGGAATGATGAGGGTCTCTTACATACTGCACATATGATTTTGCAGTCTAGATGCATTTTTACACTAACAAATTTACAAGATTTCAACGGAACAATAACTGTCAAGATTTATATGCTACATAAAATGTTTTCACCGAAGTATAGGTTTAATTCCAAACATATATTCTACCTCCAGGTACACTATGCTTCATTTACATATCAGTTTTATTACATGGATCGAAAATATATGTGAAATACCTTCATCTAACGTCAACGTCTTGTCAAAATTTCACTATAATGATTAAATGTCCTTATGCCAGAACTCATAATTGACTTATAACATTGTAATATTGTTCTTTAATGTTCTGTGCAACATAATTGTACACCATGAGTGCAATTACATAATTTATTGAATATGCAAATTCAAATTTAGTTATACCTTTGACAGCTTTGACGTTTTGTCGTGAAATTTCCATCATTTACAAATTGTATTACTTATATTATCGATATACATCCTTCTACATATCCTGCTATTGACTATTTTAAATATATCTCATATCGGACTTTGTATTAATTCGATACTTTTTTGTCTCGGTACCGATAAAATTGTATTCAAAATTTCTAAATCAATAAAACATGATATTATATACACATTTAAGATTCATCTTGTATATGATTCGTTTTGATAGGTATTGCACTCTATAATTATTCGTTAAAGAAAATTTACAGTAAAGAAATTACGTTTTAATATTTGTAAAAACACCAATCAATTGCAATTTTCTACTAAAAGAAGTGCACTCACTAAGAATTAACAATTGAACTAGCTATATCCATACAATTTTGGACATCTTTATACTTTAGCTTCGGTGGTCCCGACACTTTAATTTTTAACGTTGGCTATCCAAAGAAAATGTTTATTCGTTCATTTGCACAACTTAAAAACAAGATGCTAATTTAATAACCTGACATTTTTGTCAGCAAAATTCCAAGTCTCGTGCCCAAGCAAGTTCCAGTTCTGTCGGAAACGTAGCATTCCAAAACGAACGGCCTGATATTATAAGCACACGCGTGCGCCCATATATATGGAAATTTACAGTATTATATGCACAAATATTTTTAAGGAAATTCCGAAAACGTAAATAGAATAAAAAGCTGGCCGGTGCCACCGCACTTCTTCCTCTGTGAAGACCTCCGGGACACGGTAGCCATCATTACAGGAAATTATCATGCCAGGCCCTGTTTCTGATGCGCCCGATCCTGCGGTATCTGCATATTAAGCACCGAAAATCACCACCATAACAATAAGGATGTAGTTTAACTACAAAATAATTTTGGAAATAAAAGTATTGGGTTACGTTTACGTGAAATCTTTATATTTATATGCTACCCGCGACAAGACGCGGTACTCGGAAGTACGTACTCATCTCTGATATGCATAATATTTCACGCAACAGCACATTTTGTCTCGGATTAAATCCAGACGGTGGCAAGGGTATACTGTTCTTTTTTAACGTGTAACAGCCCGAGTCAAAATCAGGCAGTATCACATAGTAGACAAGTGAGTGTCACAAGCTTATTTGATAGACCAGTCATTAGTTTTAGGTGTGGTTTTCTAATGTTCATCGGAGACTGAAGGATTGCAAGGGTTTGAATCTTTGAATACCCAAAAAGTTTTGCACTGTAGCTCAGGAAAATGATGAATCGACTCATTTTAAGGAGAAATCTACTAACCCTTCGGAATTTGTCTGCTACTTTGGTTTTTGGAGTCTTATGTCAAACTCTATTTCTGGAAGTCCAAATGCATAGGGCTGAAATGAGTTCCGTAAGTTGAACAAAATTTCAGGACAGTCTCAATTAATTAATTTTATATATCTTATCCTAATCCTATTCTTCGTCACTGTGGTTTTCCTCCTTGGCACTGTTCAATGACTAGACTAGTAAGGACGAACGCTTTAAATAAGGTTGTGCTGAACAGTGTAACAATGACAACTTTTACCTCTCAAGAATATTATGATAGTAATTACATGCCATGTAAATTTATACTGTCATTATAACTTTTTAGGGAGGTAATGTAAATAAAAGTCATCACATATAAGCATCGTTCTTGTGGCATGTACATGTTTAGTCCACTTTGTGCATAGTAGCGATAGTGTAAGAGATAGAACGTCTTATTAATCTTAAAATTGGAAGTAATTGATTTGACATAAAAATATCTCCAAATTTAGATACAGCAGTCGAAATGGCATTTACATTTTGTTTATGATTAGTTTCAAAGTAACATAATGAGATCCTTTNATCTCCCGGGCCGGATTGAAGCTGGTGGAGGGCCGGATCCGGCTCGGGGACCGGGGGTTGCCCATATATGGTGTAAGAGATAGAACGCCTTACTAATATTAAAATTGGAAGTAATAGATTTGACATAAAAATATCTCTAAATTTAGATACAGCAGTCGAAATGGCATTTACATTTTCTCCATGATTAGTTTCAAAGTAACATAATGAGATCCTTTGAATATTTCTCGCATTAGTGACATCGGCAAATAATTTTACTTAGTATACGTCCTGCTCACCCAGTTGCCTAAGATCGCTTGCTAACTTCGTGCTACAAAAAAAAGGTCCGATCTCTATTTCCTATCAAATCAGGCAGATAATATGGTAGGTTACATTTTAGACAGATCTCTATTTGTTTGTTTTTTTCTCACGTAGAGCGATTTTTTCATGAATACATTTAGTACACATATGTTGAAGTTTTAACTTTATCGCTTTCAATGTATGTCAGGCATAGGTTTTTTAGATAGTGGCGAGACAGATGTAAATAGTTAAATACTCTCCCATATTGTATGGTAGCTTCAAATAGTCATCTTTTTCTGTTAAACCGTTATACGATCCTCCATTTTAGTCGGTCATTTGTTAGTTCCTTTAGTTAGAGTTGCGAACAGTCTTTTATGAAATACTTAATGTGTTTTACAAATGGGAACAGATTCGTCTGCTTTGGTAGGTGTTAATAATGTTCTTTCTCAGCGTGAAACTTCAGCTTGATTGTCCTCATTCTCTTAACATGTTAACATGTCATACAACAAGCTCCTGCTGTTGTGATAGACTTTTGATAGCGCAAAAAGAGTCAAATATGCTTTGGCGTGACTCTTCTATGAATCTATCGCATGTTCGACACATCCAATTGCAATTTCGGAGCCGCAGTTTTCTTGGTTACCGTTATAAGTTTTCCCTTCCATTAAGTGCATGTGAAGTATTTCGTTTGTTTTACTGCCTCTCCAAGAGGTTTGTCTTATAATACTCTACTTTAAATGATTCTGTTGACATGTCAGCCCTGTTATTCGGCGAACTAGATATACATATTCGAGATATTGTTTTCAGAAGAAATATTATTGTCATGTCTCTTGCAGTCTTCTCAAATATTCTCAAAATCGCTCTCACATAGTAATAAGAGATCATTGCTTTTGTAGGAACATGAAATAAATCATTTGATTTGTTGGCAGGATTTTGAGTCTTTTGAGTCAAATTATCAAAAATATCACGTGACTTGTGTCTGGTTCAGGGAAATTTGTTTAAATTAGACCACAATAATTTTTATCAAATAAATGAAATTTGGATTAGTGCAGGAAAAGTACTGAGTAATAAAATAATTATGTTAAAAAAAAGACAAAAACTTTATGATAAAATAAAACAGAAATTGTAAGGTCACCTGCACAAAAAAATTGTTTAATGGTGTGGTTATTTCTGTAAATGCAACTGCTTCTGTTACTACTCGTAGATTAAAAAGTCACATCTACAGAGTGTCCGGGAAAATGTGAAAAATATCTCGGGTGCAGATAGAACATGAAAAAAATAAGATAACAAGGCTATTCTGTTCACGGATGAAGCAAGTTTTACCGAAAATGGTATCACTAATTACACAACATACATGTATGGTTTGATAAAAATTCTCATGCCACTAGTTTCGCATCATCAACATCAGATCCAATCAGTTACATCTGGGCAGGAATTACTGGACCATTCGTATTGCCGGAACAATTCAATAGGCAACTTTAACTGGAGTTCCTTCAGAACGCTTTTCACGATTTAGTAGAACATTGCCAATTAAACCCGCCGAAACATGTACTTAATGCACGATGGGGCACTACCTCATTTCGGCGTTGGTGTGAGAGAGCACCTGAATAACGTCTATCCAAACAGTTGGATAGAGGAGGGCCTATTAAATAGCCTCCTCGATCTACCGACCTAACGCCTCTTGATTTTTACCTGTGGGGACACCTCAAACAAGTGGTGTCGACACTAGGGAGGAACTTCTACAGAGAATCGCGTTTCATTGTGATGTGATAAGGAACAATGTTGGGTTATTGTGGCAGGTACAGCAGTCCTCAATTCGTCGTGCCCGCGAGTGTATCAGACTTCACGGAACCCATGTTGAACTCTCTTATGAAGTTTTTCAATAATTTCGTTAAGGTGCCTCCTGGGACTCCTCTATGTTTTTTTTAATTTTGTATTTTTTCGGAATAAACATCTTAAAATGAAACTTTCCTGTTGTTTGAATGACTTTCGTATCGCACTTTGTTGTCGAGAAAAAAAAATTGAAGTCATAGCCCTTTTTATTAAAAATAAAACATGAATTCGTTTTTATTCTTTTTCTCGTAAATGGTTCATTTTATCGACAATAAACAAGAGTACCTTTTTTTAGCCTAAGGTTGAAGCTACCCAGATTTATTATTTTAAAGTCTTCATTATACAGGGTTTTAAAAATTTAGGCATTAAGTTGAAAAGCTTAGCCCGCCCCTGGTAAATTCAAAAAGTTAAATATGTTTCAGGAACACTTTTTTAAGAGGTCCTTACTAGTATCCATCACATAAAATTTTTATCAAATTATATTAAGTACGTTAAAAGTTATTCAAGGAAAACCGATTTGCAGTGGCGTCCTTCAGGAACACATATCTCTGTAGGGAGGGCCTGTACGAAAAAAATGTATAGGAACTTGTCATCTTATTTTTTCATGTTCTATCTGCACCCGAGAGATTTTCCACATTTCCCCTTTATACTGTACAAGTATTTACATATCAACATTCATTTATGTAAATAGAATAAAACCTTTCAGAATTATTTTGAAAAAAAGAATCTGAAGTTTTTTGCAAACTTTGATGTTTTCTTGTGGCTGAAGGAAGCAACTTTAGATAGAGGTGTGTATAGTTAAATAATGGTATTTTGACCCCTAGAGTCTGTGGTAATTCAACACGAAATATAGGGACACCCATATTTGAAAAATAATTCTAACACAAACTATAATTATTGCTAAGGCTTCATAATTACAACCAATAAGATGCAATCAGTAAGTCGAAAAAATCTTTTACGATATGCATAGTTTTTATTATAAAATGTGGATTAGAGAAAAGTTGATTGTGTAACTGATCATTGAAGTCTCTAAATGAATCCTTGTTCGTCGAGAGAACATTGGGACATTGAAATGAATATTCACGCTTCAATTTTCCAATTCCATGACAACTTTAATTAGACCGCGATTAGAAAAATATATCTTCGTCTTTTGAAAATCGGTTCTTCTGAGGGACCCGTAGTAAATGATGCTGAAATGTTATTTAACGTATATTGTAAGAACTTAAGTAATATGATTACATATGGTCCGTTATGGAGTCGGCAGCATCGATTTGGACGGCCGCTGCCAAAAGGACACGTCCGAGACCGAGACATTCTGCGGAGGCACGGGTGGAGTTTTTTGCGAGCCGGGCGGTGGCAGGTGATCCAATTAACGGTACCTGTAGTCGCTATCACCTGTACCAACACGCGCTAAATAAAAGTATTCAAAATTCCTATGCCCGATTGCTCATTTTGGCGGAATATGAATGCACTCCGAAAAAATATAGAGGACCACACATTTTAATATAAACTTACAGAATAGTACAAGTAATATTCATAAGCGTTCTAAAAATCTTGCAGAAATTATATTTAAATAGGTACAGGTGCATCTAGAATGCCAGAAAATGTAGATAACTAAAATACCTGGATGCGTAGTTTGTGCAAAATTTTATACATATATTTGTTCAAACGAGATGGTGCTAGGAGTAATATTTTTTTAGTAGAAAAAATTGAAAGATTCCAAATTTATTTGCTTTTTTGTTGTTCATAGAACACCTAATGAAAAACAATTAGTTTCATTTGAACTTCAGTGTAAGAAACGCTAAATAGTAAGTCACCTATATATAGGGTGGTTTAATTTTTTAGTACAATCCATAAAAATTTAAATTTCAGTTTGCTGTATGGAGACTTTTATAAAAAAAGGAATGGTGTCTTGAAGTTAAATTAAAGAATATAAATGTTTCCCTAACAAAAGGATTTGTCCGAATTCAAAGGACTCCGCATGGTCTTTATGAAAATATGAGCTCGGTAAAATTAATTGAAATTGTGGTAAGTTGTCGGTTTTGCGTTACAGACTAAAAGTCTCCACCATACTTGGGTCTGAAAATCAATTCTTTCCTACTTATAGCAGTCTGAATCAGTTTTGCTGATGATGGTTGCAAAGTAGCATGAGTGTAGCATATTGCAATAAAAACAGCAACTTTTGTGAAATGTTTATAGAAATCGAATGACTTCGAAAAGTTGCTAATTAACATTTTTGACATGCGTCAAATACACAGTGTACCTAGGTTATCACAAAATATTTGAAAGCGATAGGTAAAGTAATATTAGGGCCCTGTATAACATTTGAATTAATTTGTTATAGTTTTTGTATAGAATATTTGAATCTGAATCATAAACTATGCTCTAACTAATGATATTGGTAGCCTTATTTTTATTCAGTTTGTTGTCAATAGTGGGAAATTAGAGGCCAAATTTCAAAGAAAAACACCAAATTTTCTCAATTGTCGACGTTTCGTCACTTATCGTGACATCCTCAGGACACTATAAAATTTAATAATTTCAAAATTACATCACAATTTATAAATAACAAACTTAACATTAAAATATTAAAATATTAAAAAAGTGTGTCTAAAACATTACAATAAAATGAATACAGTAATATCTATATAAACATGAAAAAAAATTACAAATACAGACACACTAACAATTTTTATATGTCACAAATTTAAAAACAAAAGTATTAAAATTACATAAACAAAATGTTTTTATATAATAAATAATAAAATAACAAAATATGGTGAATGAACAAGAAACGCAACAAACAACAACCTGTACGAAAAAGAAAAATTTAAATTAAAATTAAATCTACGTATATTGTTTATATGTTACTCACATTACAGATTTAAGTGCTTCACTGTGTTTTTCTAGTCTCGTTGTACAACTAATGTTTTCCTAGTCTCGTTGTACAACTAATAAACTATGCTGTTTTTTCATATTCGTTACTGTTGTTCTTAATTTCTTAATTTTGTCTGTTAAGTGATAATATTTACAAAATTAGAGCCACATAGATCCTTGTTCATTTGAAAATTTTTTATTTATTTTAAAAGTAAAAGCTGATTCATTCGAATTATAATTTCATTAGTACTGCCGGTCAATAGTGGAAAAATTCAAATTATTTAAAGCTTCAACTCTCTGTATCTCCCTCCAAGACATGAAGCTGTATTGTTTTTCCAAAATTATCAGTCTGCCAAGCTAATTAATTTGTAATTAAATCACACTAGGTTTATAGAAACGTTCCGACTTAGACTGCTGAAGAAATTTGGAGCATAACTAGTTTCACAAACACCCCGTGTATAGGTTTGGATTTTTTAATATTTTTCACAGATACGTGATACACTTTCTTGCTCCAATTCCAGGTACAGACATTTCATATATCCAGTTAACGTATTGTTTATAAAAGTCACTCATTGTTACCATAACATAAGAATAAAAATTTTTTTATTGTTTTTCTTCAACAAAATACTCACTTATTTAAGATGACTGTGTTCTAAATTATGTTGATGCGTGTATGTTAAAAATAAATTCCAAAATCATTACCACGAATACCTCATATTAGCAGAGCCTTATTATGCAAAAACAAAATGCAGTAAATGAACTGTTTTAGTATTATGCAAAATATTATACCTGACAGGAGATTTTATAATGATGCCGTGTACCCTTAATGAGTTCACGATATGAGATGAATTTTGAATGAAATGCCATCACTACCAAATGAAATCAGAGAAGCTGTTTTTGACTACAAGAAACTGTTTTATAACACAACTAATTGGATTTCTCCAGATAAACAACCTTCCACTTTCGATTTGATCACTTAGTTTTTATAATACACAATTTAAAAAAAGGCGCAAAACCAACTAAGTAATTTATTTAAAAAATCGTGAAAATAAAACCTGAACATAATTAATTTTTTACTAATAAGTAAATAAGTTAAGTTAAAAATACTGAAAAAACTATGCATTTCATTAAGAAATATTTCATCTACGTCAATATATTATTAAATATCCGTTCAATAAGAGTCAATTAATAAACTACATTTTGTAATTCGATGTGCTATGTTACACATCGAATTTTAAGTGCCAAATGAAGACCTTTTCGCCACTAGCAAATGATTACATTTTAATGGATTGTAGTTTAGAACCAATCTGCCTTGTGTACGCTGTATGATTTGTTAATAGAATACCCTTAAGCAAAATCGTAATAATAATTTTATTTTAATACCAATAAAGAAAACCCTGTGCTATTCAATATCATTAATCATATGTATACTGTAGCATAACATTAGTCAAGGATCATTATTTATGGTAACTTAGATACTTATCTTAGAACATTTTTCTTCTAATCTTTCGAACATCGTTAAGCAACAATTTTAGCAAAGGTACAAATAGAAATATTGAAAAAAGTTCTACGTAATTTTTTCAATTTACATCCAAGGCAGATTGTCGATTAAATGTCTTTGTCTCTTACAATTAGACAGTTTCTTGTAATAACGAACATAGCAATATTACTTCATTTCAGTTATATAACGGGGTGTGGTCACCTACAACGAAGGTTCTTATGACCCATTGTGCATGCCGCCAGTAAGAGTTTAAAACGCGTTCGTAGTACGTCAAGCACTAACTCAGCTGGAAACTCTTTATGATATCCTCAAGTGAGAGAAGTTTTGACCCTATGTATTTCTATCTTTTCACCATTAAATAAGCACAACAACGGAGAATGAGTATGGAATCTTCATCTTCTTTATAAAATTCCAATGTTCATCATTATTAATATCACCAATACCGCATTTTTTTTTTTAGTTATAATGGTGTGAACCACCATATAGAACTTGTTATTCGATAATGCGTCTCATCAACTAAGCCTACGCAATTTGGAAGAATTAACACTTTGCTTCCAAACTCCAAATGCTGTCTTGAACAACATTTGAATACATTCCCATATTTCCAATTCACTTTCTTTTACTATTATCTAATATTATGATAAAATTTCTTTTCAAGTGCAGGTGAAATAGTGCCATGAAACTGCATTCTGTAACGAACTATCTGCAAAAAAGTATTATAAAACTCTCTATATCTTTTCAGGTTCTCAGTATTAGGAAAAGTGGAAGAACCTTTATACAGCTTTTTCCAGAAGCATGGAAGAGCAAGCAAGTGTACAAAAGGTTATTATCTGTAGGATATCACACAATATGAATGCTTAAATAGTTCTACAAAACAGAATCTAATATTAATTAAAACAGTGACAGTGAGTGATGAATGTTTTTTTTTTTCACTTAATAAAATTAATTAAATTAAAGAAGGGGGGGATCAAAACTGACCAACGTTTAAGCCGATCTTAGGCAAGCTGCATAAGAGATTAATAAACAAAAGACTGATAGTGGAAATCGATAGACATGGAGGTCTGGCGGAATTCCAATATGGATTTAGAAAAAAAAGATGCACGGTAGATGCCCTGGAGATGGTCAGGATGATCGCTACCTTCATAAATAGTGGTGCTATGCGTTCTCCTAACGCTCGATGTGAAGAATTCATTTAATACAGCAATGTGGAAACTTTTAGTTGAGGCTCTGGAAAATAGTGGCGTTAGCGCATATCTGATCGAAGTAATAAAGAACTATTTCGAAAAAAGAAAGATATGGGTCGCAGGGGATACCTCCATAGATGGGGGTCCCACAGGGTTCAGCTTTAGGACCCATATTGTGGCACCTTTATTATGATGGGGTGTTAGATCTACNACTCGAGTGGTGGGAGTAAACATCTCGAGATATCTCGAGTGATCTCAATAATCGAGTACCACTCGATTTTTCACTCGAAATCTCCCATCACTAGAAAAGACCGAAGCGGTCGTATTGGTGGGTAGGCAAAGGCTGAGAAGTTTACATATACCCTTCCCGGAAGGGGGTATTGACACCAATGAAAGCCTAACCTATTTGGGAATAGTTTTTGATAGAAATGCGAAAATGGGCAGTCACGTCCGATATATTGAAGCGAAGGCCTGTAGAACCATGCGGAGCTTAAACGGATACTACCAAATCTTTAGGTATGAAGAACAAGCTCATAGTAACAGTGGTCCTCTCAGGGGTGCGCCGGCTTGGGCGGATGTTCTTAAATATTGCAAACACAAAGACAGCCTCCTGAGGGTACAAAGAAGGATATACATGAGAACTACTGTGGCATACAGAATAATATCCACCGCGCCACAGGTCACAACGGATGATAGATCAGCAGGTAAAGGAAAGATTCTAGGCTAGAGACAGAGACGAGCTGACAGAGTCAGAAAGACCGGAGATTCTCGACCTTTGGAAAGAGAGATGGAGTGAGGAAAAGGTGGGTTCCGGACTTATTCCGGACCTCCGCCCATGGGTGCAGAAAAAGCACGGCTGCGTGAGGTACCACCTGAGACAGGTATTGACAGGGCAAAACTGTTTCTAAGTGCCCAAGATGACTGATGTGTTTATTGTGGTCAAAGGAAGTGGCAGATGAGAAGCAAGAAGGAATGAGGTAGCTCAATCGGATGGAGAGGAGATAAGTCCAGACAATCTTATTCACATAATGCTGTCCTGCGAAACTATGTGGAACTGTATTAGTCGAAGCTTGGAAACCATCATAGAGACCAATGAGAAAGAGGAAACGTGACGAAGTCAGAGATGCATTTTCCATTTCAACTGTTTCTCGCTTCGAAGGTTGTCTGTGTTGCATGAAATCTTAGACATGAGTCTTTGCGCGTCTTTGACATGTGTATTAGATTAGGTAGGTGGTTTTTATTTTTATATGTAATCTGTTTATTTATTCTATATGTATTGGATACTTTTTTTAATCAATGTTTGTAACACTGTATCTTCTAGTTGCTTAAACATGATCAATGATAATATGACGGAATCAGTCAACCCATCAGACATGAAGTAATGCCGAAAGGCCGTTATGTGTGTGATTGGTTGCGGAAGAGGGAGGAAGGATAAAAAAAAGAAAAGGTAACTCTTCAGTCCTCGAGCAGGCGTCTAACGCACTCGCAGCGGAGATGAAGACACTACGATCCCGCCAATCCCATCATGCGGGTCAAGGACCTCCTGATGAGGCTCAGGGTAGAGTCTGACAGGTCTCCTCAGCCGGGAGCAAGCCAGAATGAAGCGCACCCGCGTCGTGGCGCCCAACGTGGGACAGTCACCGTAGATCGGCAACCCACCTATCTTCTAGTGGAGCTAGGCGCTCAACCGGGAACCTTAATTCTGAAGGAAACAGAGACCAGAGGAATTCCGCGACATGGCGCCCAACGTGGGGCTGTTGCTGAAAGAAAATGAGTCCAATCAAATTCCGCGACAATATCATTGTGAAATTGTTTACCGCTTTTGAGTGAGAAATGCTCAAAATAATGTTGCCTATTATCAGTTTGTAGTTGCCGTTATATTATTATATGGGTATTTCTTTGGTTTATCTTTTCTCATTATTTTCAGAGTACTACTACCATCGAATTTCTTTGATTCCATTTTTACACGCATGGAAATCCGGGTACAAAACTTTATATAAATCAACAAATTTACTAATTTTACATTGTTTGCTGATACTGCAAACCACTGGCTTGTCATAACTACTTATATGGCAGCAGCGGTTAGGAATGAGAAGGGTTTACTCGCTCTCGTTTGAATTTTAAACTTGATTTGGTAAATTCCTTATGTTAGTGTAAATTTTTTCAAATAATTAAAATCCTGGTTTTTACTATTTAAAGTTATTGTAATTGTAAATATTGTTACCTCTTCAACATTTTTACAAACAAAAGGTGTAAAATTTTGCACCAAATTATTTTGCTAATTCCGAAATAATTCCGCATAATGTCGGTTTTTTTGCTATGTACTATATAAGGTCGACCGGCGGGTGGTGTGGAAATTTGCTTTTAAATAACGTTCCCTTTAAATTATTAGATTTGACAACAATACATAGTCCAGTTCCTAAATATGTGACTAACACACATGGTTTTTTGACGTTACACTAGCTTGTCCAGTGGTGGGGTACGAAGATTCTAAAAAAAAGGATTAAAAAATGTTAAATTTTCACGACGGAATTTGAAAAATAAACTATTGATAAGTGTTTCTAAAGGGATCATAGGTAGCCTCCGTATAAATATGACATCCTGTTAGTTAAGGAATTGTTATACTTCTCATGAACCATTCAAAGCGAATCTGATGAATGAAGCGGAATCGGCGTTAGTATGCGGGCGACGTAGCCTATCGCTCTAACAACGTGTTTTTGGCTAAGGACCTTCGTGCATAATCCGGCCAACGTACTGTATAAATTCATTTTAATCGCCTTACGGACAGAAGCCACGTAGTAAAAAATGCACTTTTACATACTTCATTCATAACTCGCCACGTTGGGAAAAAATGGGCAGGCAATTAACGGTTGCGACGGAGTTATTCGGTCCAATTAAATTTTCTGTTCCCGCTAATGAATTATGAAAACATCAGCGGCAGTAATAATCGCTTTCTTTTCTCCTTGTGCACGGACAATAAATGAACCGCCAGCTTTAATTGATACGAAATACCCCAGCTCTGTTTAATTACTATCATTGCAAGTGATATTCTTACAGGAAAACTGCCTTAAAATGTTGAAGTAAAAGAAAGAACTAGAAAAATGAAGAAACTTTTTCGTAAGATTTAAAGTCGAATACAATATAAAATTTTCCAAAATTGAGCAAGTTTGAAAGAATGTTACACATTTAAAATTCTGCTCTTATGACAAAACTTAATCTACTCGTACTCATAATACCCATTTATTGTTTTAGAGTAATTTGATGTTATCAAGACGATTCACAGATATCAGAGTCAGTTTTTTTATATGAAAGCTACGTACTTGATTTGTGGCTTAGTGAGAGATTGTACAGTGCCATTTTATAAGAAGTATTAATTGCAGCAGTATCTAAATGATCTACAGGTATTATATTTTTGGTCATATCGGGTGTCCTCAAATTCATGCAGATTTGAGAAATTTGCGCCATTTATTTGTGCGGTAAAGGAAGTGTAGCAAACGAAAAATAAAGACAGGGTGACAGGTGACAGTTCAGGGTTATCTACACGAAAGAAATAAGGTTTTGCAGCTACAGTTCGCAATTTTCGTTCAAAATATGACCGGAATGGTGATTTAACCTCATCAACTGTGAAGAGATTAATTGAAAAATTCAGGGAAACTTGATCAATTTGATGGTGATTTTAAACACCCTGCCGTTCTTCAACAATTCGTTCAATACAAAACATCGAAGCAGTTTGTGAGAGTGTTGCTTATAGTCCAAGAACATCAATTCGGCACCGTGGTCAAGAATTGAACAATTCGAAAAGCACTCTACAAGATTCAATTGACTCAAGAACTACTACTAATCACACAGTGCGAGGAGAGTTCGTTGAATGGAGTATGAAACAGCAACACGTGGATACTGATTTTCCGAACAAAATCATCTTCAGCGATGAGGTTCATTTTCATCTAGATGACTTCATTAATCGTCGCATTTGGGGTTCAGACCACGAGTGATTGTTGAAAGACAAATGCATCCACAACGTTTCAACGTGTTTGGAGGCATCATCTATTCTTTCTCGAATAACAGGCAAAAGCAGTTGATGGTACCCGCCATAGGGACATGATAATCCAATTTTTGTTCCTAAATTGTACGTAAGATATGGATGTAGACGACATGTGGTTTCAACAAGACGGTGTCACAAGTAATAGAGCCCGAGAACCAAATCAATGACTGCATGAGTTTTAACTCCGTTGGGCTTTTTTCGTTGGGGTTTTTTGATGTCTAAGGTTTATGCCAACAAGCCCACGACCGGCCACACCTTGAAGCAGGAAATTGAGCGCTGCATCAACGAAATTCAAACGCATATATGTCCATTATGTCAAAATGAAGTAAATACACGGATTTGTGTTAAGTAAAATGTAATTTTAGAATCTGACTTACCACAACTTGCAAGAATCCACCTTTTGAGAACTGCTGATTTTGATAGAAGATGTTCCATGTACCAACCATTTGCTTGCACACAAGCTTCAGCGCGACATATCCAATTCGCTCGCACGCGTTTCAACATTGCCACTTTCTCTCGAATCGAATTTCAAGCTACGGCAATACGATGCTGCAGTTGGTGGATGTCACGAACTTCCGTGGAATACACAAGACTTTTCACATATCCTCACAAAAAGTAGTCTAAAGGGGTGAGGTCTGGGGGGGGGGCATCTAACTAGTGGCACGTCTTCCAATAGCTCTGGCAAGCGATTTTGCAAAAAATCCAGTTATGAAGCACCGTCTAAGCGTCTAGGCAATTCAGAAGGTCCTATTGAAGTATCATTAACGATACCGGTCTACATGTTCACTGAAAACTGTTGCTGAAAGGCACCGCCACGTGTTTCGAGTGGATTTTCGATAGTTCAGTGGTAAGTGTTGTGGGCACCATTTCGATTTCATCTGTAACAAGTATTTGGGCCGTAAATTGAGGATTTCTTGCGTGTTCTTGAAGCAACCATTCGCAAAAACCTCGACGTAGTGGAAAATCCTCAGGAATAAGCGCTTGAATACGTTGAATACGAAATGGGTACAACTGAGCTTCTCGAAATGTCCGCCACACAACGGGATGGGACTTCGACGAGATCTAAAATCAGCTCGACATTTAAGATTCTTAGTAGTCGCCCTGAGCCACCGTCGGACCTCGACGCGGTTGTACTTCACCGGTGTCCAAAACTCTTTGCGCTACAGCAACAAAAATGTTCGTGGTGCGGGGGCACGTCATTCAGGATATCTTGCACGGTATACTTGACAAGCTCTGTGGACATTTTCGTTTGCTTCGCCATAAATTATGAGCATATCATAATATTCGCTATAGCTAAATACATGCACCACTTTCAAAAGAAAACTTACGGCTATTAAATGTACTTTCGAAAAACAGCACAGCAATCACTACAACAATGTAGTACAAACTGACTTTCGAATACAGTCCGGCTTCATAAGAAACCTACAAACTCGTAAAAAGTGTTACAGAATTTTTTGTAAGTACTCACCGCGATAAAATACATGTATTTCAGCAGTTCCACGACAGTTTTAACCACATTTTTAATTAGCTTTTTTCTCTATGATCTTAAACTTCCGATACAAGTTTGTGACATCAGTTAACTCAGTTTTTGCTCCTTTTTCACCCCTTTAAATTTTTGACATAAGTTCATTAACACCCTGTATGCAAAACGGTATGAAAATTTCGACGAAAGAGTGGGTATGTGCCAACAAAGCCATGGAGGCCATTGCCCGATATATTATTCCATACATAACCTTAAAAAATTTACAATTTTAATTAAAAACCTGTATTTCCATCTAAATTACGTGAATTTTGGAACACCCTCTATTTTGTCAATTTGGATCATGGAAGCATTTTGATTTCAAGTAGAATACTCTTCATTTTCTTCAAGTGTATAATATTGAACATTCTTTTAGTTAGTTCTAGTGTTGTCGGGATTCATGTTGCAACTTTTTAGGATATTTTAGATTTTCTTTATTTCTCAAAGATCATTTGCAAAAACTGTTTAAATTTCGCACGGAAACTGGAAACTTAATTCTGATACTTTTAATGATGTGTTTATAATAAAACACTTTTCACATTAGTTAGTTACTAAATTATCTAATTTTCATTTAACTTTTCATTCAACAATTTTCCATAAGAATTAATGGTAAACAATAAGGTTTAAAATGCAACAACACCATTATCGCAAACAAAATATATTCCAAATAATTTCACGAAATACTTCAACACTAAACTAAGTCTAATTTAAAAATTTTAGTAAATTTCTCATCTAACCTATGTACTGTTGTTTGTCTAATAAAACGTAAGTTTTGTTTATTTATTTTGTCCATTTTGGACACCTGATTGTCACTGGTTTAACAACCGTTACGTTTGACGAACTGCTTGATTATTTGCAGCAGTAGAAGGAATCTGTTATCGAAATACCTCGAATCGGTTTCATACAATTAACGCAAACAATATTAACGACATATTTCGTTTTGGAGACGCAGCATGTTATCGGTTACGCATCGAGCAAAATTAATGATGTATCCGCCGTTTTGAACAGTGACGTGACCAAATAAGACCGCAACGAACCAAATTCGGAGCACTTTCTTAATAAGTTATTATTAATATTTCATTTGACGCTGCCGAGGCTGAAATTGAAGATCAAAATAAGTGTCGGCTTTAAAGTTATTGATATGCAGGTGTAAAAATGGAAAAAATGGCAGATGAATCAAAGGACTTTCATTTAAGGAAGCAGAAGAACAGGTTTTTCCTCGTCTACTTTACCGTAGAAAAATTAATTTAATTGCAATCAATATGTTCTGGACAAGTAATTAGATGGAAAGGAATGTACGTGACATAATTGGGAATTAAATAAAATGATTAAAAAGATGGCAACTTCCTTCTTGTTCGTATTTATTTTCTACAAGATTTTCTAATACACAAGTAGCCATAACATTATACCCATAAAATAACTTTTCTCTTAAAAATAGCCAAAATATTATGTCTGTGAGATACTGTTTTATTTTTTTTTATTACGCTTCACATGTATTTGAAATGTTCTTCAGATACTGCAATAACGGAAATAATGGCTGTTTCATTTACCTGAGATCTCATCTATTCTGAATGCTAACTGGACAATTAGGTGATATTAAAATCTCAATTAAAATATGAATAATGTTTACTGGATCGGATATTTAAATTTATCATTTCGTTATACAGGGTGGTCCAGTTTCCGATGCGGAAACATCAGGGACCGATAGAGATTCAAAAAATAAAATGAGTTTGATATATAAACTATATTCGAAAAATGCTTCGTTGAGAAAATACAAGGTGTTCAAGTGCACGTTACTGGATATTTCTGAAGAAAATTGGTACGCCACTGCTTTTATATATAATAAAAATCAGTTCTAGATTCAATTCAATTTGGAAGAATAAAGCTCTCTTTCGATTTAAAAAAAAAATAATCAATTGAGCAAGTACAACAAAATAACAAATTTATCTGTCAAATTAATTAGTAACTATCTCACATTTAGTTAGCTCTGTAGTAATTTGATTTGTAAATATTGTTATTGTTATAGTTATTATTAGTGTTATCCTAAAAAATGCTTTTTAGTATAGTTGTTACGATATCAATTGGAACCTGTGAATCTTAAAGCACAGGACCGTCTGTACTTCTCTTGAAATTTCATCATACGTTCTAGCCATGATGTGTCTCCTAATTTATAATCGAATTGGGTGAGTCCGGTATTGGTAACCAGTCTGCCTGATGTAGAATGGACGGCGGCGCGCTGGTCGTCAAAGCAAACCTGTATTGGTCCACTAGGTCGTAAATAATTGTTTGCATGGTATTCTATAATTAGTTTGGTGTCAAACGCGGTTCACATGGCTTTGTCAGTGCTGCAGAGAGCAGTGATTGGCGTGGTATATTTATTGTTGGTATAATACGTATTATTAATTATTAATTAATATTAATATTTGTTCATATCGTAACCAATAAAGGGTAATAGTTATTAAAATAAATATTATATGTAATTATCTAGTAATTTAGCATGGCTTTCTGAAGACCCTTTGAAACGGAAGATAATGAAATAACCCGGGAAAACCCCCAAATAGTCGAGCCGGTTTTTGTCCAAAGCGTCGAAACAAACTCAGAATTTAAAAACAAAGATTTTCACTTACCAAGTCAACGTATTATTTTAAATATATATGAATTATATGTGTGAATAGAGAAAATAGTGAACAATGTGATAAAGAAATTAGGAAACGAAAATTAGGAAACGAATTAGCGAATGAACTAAGATATCAAAAACGACAATTTATCGCGTAATTAAAGAAGGAGACGTTATTAATTACGGTACAAAGAAGAAACGGAAAAATACAAAATTAAAGAATATTGACGATTTTACCAGAGATGTAATACGGTGAACAATTTATAATATGTATAAAGAAAATAAAGTTCCTACTTTAAACATGATTCGAGATAAATAAAGCGATTATCCTGATTATAATTATAAATCTTTAGATACTTTACGACATGCTTTATTACAAAGCGATTTTAAACATAAAAAACTTGACAATCGTATGGTAATTATGGAATCACAAACGCGTAGTTGCACTAGTTGCAAATTATTTACAAAAAATTCGAGAATATCATCAACTAAATAGGAATATAGCTCGGAATAGTATATCTAAACGAGACAGAACAAAATTTTTCTGGACGCCTATGGATTCCGTAGAGTTTATGAGTTAAATGTTTTTATGCGGTTCCAACTGATATCGTAACGACTATAACGAAGAATACGCAGATATTCACATTTGTTACGGATTTTATGATGGAAATGAGGAAGCGGCAGTTCGTGAATATCGAAAACGTTATCCAAATAGAAGAATTCCAGATGCTCGTGTCTTCATTGGAACACATCAAAAGTTTCGTAACTTTACGAACATTACGAGATGACCACAGGCACCCACAGCACCTACAGGATTTACAACCTGGAGATGCTGAAAGCGGAATGAAGTTTTGCCAGTTTTAAACTTGACGGAAGAAAATCCTAACTTTTTGCACAAAATTCTGTCGACAGATGAATTTCCCATTCAGTAGACGTGGAATAACGAATTACAATATCCATGTTTGGGCACACGAAAATCCTCGGGAAATTCGACCACGAACTTTTCAAAATGAATTTTCCGTAAATGTTTGGTTGGGAGTTTATGATAATAATGTTTGTGGTCCACATTTTCTACTCCCAAGGTTAAATTCAGAACTATTTCTTGAATTTCGTACTAATAACCTGCAGGACTACATCGAGGATATATCCGTTAACTTAAGACATGAAAGTTGGATATAAGTGGATGCAGCCCCCCGCATTTTGGAATAGCTGTAAGAGAATGGCTAATAAATACTAAATACTACTAAATACTAAATACTAATTATCCGCAACGTTGGATTGGCCGGTTAGGGAGGAATGACATGAATCATAACGTGGTTGATGGTATTGGATTAGTGGCCTGGCCACCCAGGTCACCGGATCTTAATCCACTGGACTTTTACGTTTGGGGAAATGTAAAAGACACATTTTACGTTAGTCCAGTGTTAACAAGATATGATTTAGTTTTAAGGATTCAGCCAGCATGCAATGATATGCGACGAAATCCAAATGAAGTAACTGCTGCAATAAATTCATTAGTTACACGATGTCGAAAATGTATTGAGGTGGGTGGACTACATTTTAAGTAATTTCTTTAACTTAATTTTTATTTGATTTTGTTCTTGTTTCTGTTGTACACCATTAGTCTGTTGTTTTTCCTGTTACAGTATCATTAACATAAAAATTGAAAAGTGTTTTTTATATTTTTACTCGAAAACGTTGGGTTGTACAGAAAAATCTAAAGAGAGTTCTTTTATTCCAAATTGAATGAAGAATCCAAAACTGATTTTTATTTTATGTAAAAGAAGTGGCGTACCATTTTTTTCTTCAGAAATATCCAGTAACGTCCTAGGTAAAACTAAAAACTGTCCAATAGTGCGGTGAATATCCCAAGGCCTTTTTGTTGAAAACGTTTGGCTCTAGACATATTAGGATGGTATACATTTTTAATCCGAAAAGGCTTTTCCAGCTCAAAGTGAAATACACCGTAGTACAAAAAAGTTTTGGCAGTTTAAATGTGTCCTAATGGTCGCTTGTGGCGCCCTCTAGAAGATACAACGAAATTGTCGATAAATTCGAATTTCTGATACCAAAAAAAAAACCGGGTACGAAATTTCACGAAATTAGCTAGAAGTAATAGAATTGCATTAAAGAAAATGTTATTTATTTTTTCAACTTTGACACTGTGTAACTCCATTATTATTAATTTTTGGACTAAGACAAGTTTAGTTAAATCGACATATTTTGATCTATATTATCTGGTACAGACTCTTTAGAGACACTCTGTACATATAGTCTCCCATATTTTCCGGAATATACCCCATAATTGATTGAACGATCGGTGAGCTGACGTCCACACACGCCAAGCGTCCGTTGATCTAGAAAGAAAAATAGAACTGGTGAAAGACGACAATACAAAACGGGTATTGGACGGTAAATTATCGCAAATCTTCTTGAGCAAACTGCGTGTTGTGTCAGATCATTCAACAATTAAAGTCACTGAATCACGTAGCTCAGTGTTTACTTCTTACTTCGGCCTATTCTGGAGTTCCCCAGAAGTCGCCCACCGCGGTGCTAGAGGCGCGGCGACTTGTGTCTAGGGTACGTGTAGAGCGCACTAGCTAGCGCCAGCTGCCTCTATAAAAACCGCGTCTCGGTCGGGCCCGCAGCAGACACACGTGCTGGAGTTCTTATTAGCTCTCGGTTGTTGCAGTCTGGCCTACCGGCTAGACCGAGTTGCCGAGCGCGCAGCGGCGTAGACGCGGCAGGAGAAAGACGGAAAAAAGTATCAGATGATACTTGATTTTATGAAAAATCTTTGGAATGTCCCTTAGGTGGGGTAGAACAAACCCTACTGGCTCGAAAATTTTATAACATATTTAGCAAAAGTAACATTTTTTCCATGATTAAAGAGTTTTATTACATCGTAAACTAATTGTATATTTGAAGATACAGGAGCAGTAGAAGAAATCTAAGAAAGTGAGAAACAACAAGCCAGAACTAAAACCACACAACTAGAACACAGAAAGTCTAAATTAATTAAAACTTTAATAAATTAAAATAATATAATTATGCAAATACGGAATAAATTAATAAAATGTTTATTTCGTATAGAAATTCAAATAATAAGTTTGACAGCTGACAAGAAAAGCAAAAGTTTCTTATTTTTTATGAAAAAGGATATTTATTGAAGGTGCTTATCCAAAAGCGATTTTCAGCACAATGTTGAATTTAATTTTGACAAAGATTTTGAGCTTAAATCATATCAATGGATCCAACATAGAATTACTTTAATTTTCAAATCAAAAAGACTAAATCCTCACGTCAGTTCACATTTTCAGTAAAGTTTTGATATTCTAATGAGTCTTAAAAAAATAAACAAGATACAAATCTTTAAAATAGCAACAAATAAATACATTAAATTTTTTAATAAAAAAGAATTTGGAAGTTTTTAATAAGTTATAAGCATAGTATTTATGTAAGAAAAATAATTGTGTTTAGTTTTAAGAAGTAAAAGTGACACTGCGATAAACCGACACTTAAAAATATCGAAGTTAATAAAAATAATGGTATATTAAAAGAGAGCTTGAGATGAATGGAACAAGTGACTATTTTTAGATTTAAGACAATTTTAGCATAAACATACCATTTCTAACAAAATGTTTGCATATACCATGGTACTCTTTTATTTGTTTTGCAAAGGGCAAACGTCGTTCTGTAACAAAAAGATTACTTGAATACACAGGCTCAATAAAATTGCAAAATTTGTGTAACGAAAGATATGATAAGGTAAGGTGAATGAAGTGAAATACGAGGGAAAAAAATTTCAAGTAAAAGGAAACAAAAAATGAACAAAATCAGATTACCGGTAAATAACGAGAACAATCCAAAACATAAAACAAAAAGCAAATGAAAAAACAAAAATCCAGAAGCAAAGTATCTACAGAAATTTCCAAAATTACCTGTCAACTTTACACTATTAGTATAATGGTTGTAGAAATTAGTTTAAATCTAGCTACAGGTTAAGATAACTAATTTTTGTTCGAAAAGTAATTCGTTGATATATCCAAACTGTTTGAAGATCGTGTTGATCTTCCAAGAAAAAAAAAATAGATTAATAAAAAACGCAAAGCAATTAGTTAAAAAGATGAAGGCACAGAGAAATATATATGTATATGAAATGTGAATACGTGAATGAAAATATGAATAATAAATTGAATTAGAACAAAAGTTTGTCTGTCGCTTCTACGGAGTAGTCTGCGAGAGGTACTGCAAAAACAAACAAAACTTTTTTTCAACATAATTCTATCGTATTTTCCAACACAATACGTATAAGTTATTACAAAGCAGTAGGATAAGCCATTAACCACAGATACAGGGGTGTCCATGTCCAAGTTTCTCCATTGTTTCAAAAGTATCGTTTTTGTATTGAGCACTCATTCCTTTCTTTAATTTTTTTCTCTATTTTAAATTTTTTTTTTTAGGATTTTTCAAATATTGAAACTTCTTTGGGTCGTGATCGGAATATCTTGATTCATTTAACAAATAAGGTTCACGATTCTAAAAAAAATGATAAATATTCTCCTACTTTACTTAATCTAATGTAAGAAATGAGATTAATTTAAAACCGAAATTTTCAGTTGTTGGTACCAATATCGAAACTAAGAAAACGGGACATATTATAACAATAATAAAAATTAAAATTTCAAAATGTCGCTCCCAGGAGTGCACAGATGAGTTATTTTAATGAAAGGAAACCAAATACGTTGGAACATATATTGCGGTTAAATTAATAAATATATCGCAAATTTACGCTTAAGTTACTGCATTTCCTATTTAATTCTATTTACAATTGGTATAGGAAATATCTTTGATACGCCACTGGCACCACGAGTTTCCGTCCACGTTCGGTCACTACTTTATTGATGTAAGGCGTCGATAACAACACTTACCTCGTGTAAAGCAATGGTGATTGTTTCAAAAGCATTAGTGTACTCGTTAGAAACGTTAAGGTTAACAATGTATTATGTTTAGTCTTTTGACCGGTGTTTAAATGGAAGAAATATAATGTACTTTTAAGGATGCTGATTTCTATTAACAGCCATTGTATGTTGAGTATTGATAATATTTTTAATATTTCACGAGGATATTGTACTAGCGTTTTTTATTTATGCTAAAGATCAAAAGTACTGATAATCTGACTGATTATGTTTAAATTGAGTTATTATACTAAACGATTCTGGAAAATACCAAGATTATTACTATTTTTTAAGGCTGTGGTCACATAATTGCGACTAGATATTTATTTTTTGTTTGGACGACCAGTTTTTTTTTAAGTATATTAATCCCATCGAAATAATTAAGTATACCAAGAAACTCCTTATTTGCAAGTGAGTGGGTGTAACAATATTCCATAGTTTCGTGATAAATGTGTTACTTAAAATTCATTATGTTACGTTTATTATAAATTCACAGCTTTGCTCTTCTGAAACTGACGAGAAAAAAATAACTCGGAACATCTACATATATGGTAGTGGTTTATGAAAGACGCACGCCACGTCGTTAAAAACCATTTAACTTTTTCTAATATCTCCACATCACAGATTTTTTATGGTCACACAATATGCCGCAAGTTTTTTTTATATCTACATAGCAACCGGCCAGCGTGCATACATTTACATTACAAAAAAACATGTTAATGACATTTCCTAATGTGGTTCTATTTGAACGTTTACATATTGATTAAATCTTTCTTTTGTGTAATATTTCCTTTCTGTAGAAAAATAGTACAACTATTAACCCTACCGTTTAGTAAATATACAATAATGATAAATAAATAGCAGCTGAGAGGTTGTAAAAATAAAAAGAGGCTTGATTTGGACTTCTTAGCGGGATTACCATTTTTTCATACAAAAAATTATGTGAAAAAAGTGTTTCCTTTCTGTAAAGCAGTTAGGCTTAATTAGATGTAGTTCTGATCATTTCAGAGATATTTAAAAAAGAAATCTAAAATTTTTCTGTTTGATTCAGCCTATTATTAGATTACACAGCATCACCAAAAAAAGTGGCAGGTCCGAAAGACAAGACCATGGTATCCATATGATTTTGGGGTCGCTGAATCCGAATCCGGTGTCCGTTTGTTGGCAATAGATTCTCTACATTTGACCTTGAACTGAACTTAATGATCTGATCGAGTCAAACGGACACCGGATTCAGATTCGGCGACCCCGAAACGTATAGATACATAGGTTTAGTTTGTTGACAATTGATTTTCTACATTTGACCTTGAACTGACCTTAAACCAGAGCTAATCGTGTCAAACGTACACCGAATTCGGATTCAGCGACCCCAAAAACCTATGGATACCATCTTGTCTTGTCTTTCGGACCTGCCACTTTTTTTTTGTGGGGCTGTGTTATTAGTTATATAGCTGTAAGCGTTCATTTGTAAGAACTTTAACATACTGCAATTAATGAGACAAAGTTTTTGTGTGGTATTGTGAAAAAGCGTGTATACGAGTCAAGAAAGTTAATAAGGTTAGAGCCTACTTCTGGTCAGGAGAAAACGACGCTTTTGCAAGAAGACGATGCATTATTCCCACCTATAAGTACCCAATAAGAAAAAGATTGGTTCAATATTTAAAAGATTATAGGAGCTTTCAACGCCAGTACGCTAATGTTCGACGGGAATAAACTTAGCAAGAGGGAACCCGAAATTTTCCTCCGTGGGAGAGAATTCTGGTACTTCGAAGATTACCCACAATATTTCAAGTATGTCATATGCTGTAAAAATCAGATGAGTAAACAGATTATTTATTTATTTATTTTTGTGTATTTCGTTTATCATTGCATATTATTACTGTTTGAGATTTTATAAAAATTGAGAGTTCAACGTAAATAAAAATTATTATTATTTTTATTTAATATGGCTAACCGTTCGTGAGACAGAAACTCATTTTAAGTTTAACAAAATGTTTATTTATTTATAACGTCAAAATACTTTAACTTAACTTTAAAATATCAGTATACCAATCCATAAAATATTTATATAACGCTCTAAATGTCTGGCTAAACAAGAGATATTCAAATCCCCGATATGAAGTCATTTATTTTATGTCCTGAAATCTGAAATAATGAAAAATGTATATTCTCCAAAGTACAAACATCGCCAAATCACCATGCCCTCGCGATCCGCTCTTACATCCTCATTTCTGTAATTAATTCAATAGCCGAAATATCCGTTGAACGCACGTATCTGTACAACCCGTGGTCTCGTGTCAGCCAGCCAATCGGAACACAGAACGGGGGCGCCTGGTGTTTTCTGTAAAAACCACCTGCCCTGTCGATGTTCTCCACCATGGGTCTTTCGCTGCCACCATTGCCCACCACCTTCTAGAAAGTGGATATTCAAAATACGAGGTTGTCATCCAGCCTGATAAATAAAAAATCAAATATTTGTCCAGTTTTCGGTGGCTTCTAAGGCGGAAAGAAGAAAAAATTATAATTATTCCAAGTTGTACACACTGTATGAGATATATTATAATGACTTGATGGAACATATTAACTGCTGTATTTTCTATACAAGGTGTTACAATATAGTAGGTCAAGCGGTTAACCACACGTCCTTTAGATGGAAATGAGGACCTAAATAATATTCAAAATTTTTTCATTTAAGCCCTCCTTTTCCAAAATTACAATAAAAAGATTTCTTTTAACATCGTTCATAGATGTACAGGGTGTTACAAGAAAAGTAGGTCAAATCATTAACCTCAGATTCTTTGAGGAAAGATAATGGGATTTTCCTGATACCATCTTTTAAGCTCTTCCTTTCCAATATGTAGTGTGTAATTGTTTTTTTTTTTTTGTTAATGACGTTGATTTTTAAGATAAGGAAAAGCGATGTAGTAATACTCACTTCCCCCTCCCATTTTTCTATGCACACTTATAGTTAGAAGAAATTGTTTTTAGATTAGAAATTTCTTCACCTTTGTTAGATATAAAAGAACTGTCCAAAGTCGTCTACGGAAGAAATTTATTTTTAGATCATATTATATTCTTTACGAAAATACATCTAATATGTAGTTGTCTAAACAAACCTATCGTAGCTGAAATAAAATTCAACAAAAAATGCTTACAAAAATCCAATAAACACAAATAATTTACTTAAATAGTATTAAATTACTATAACCTTTGGTTGCTGTCTCATCAACCTAAAATTTACACAAATACACGATTACGAGTACACAATGTAACACGTGCTTACAAATTGGGAGAGAGTTTTTTGTTGGTAGATAGAATGCATTAATAATAGGTATTTTCACAATATTCAAAAATCAAAATGACTACAAAACCTCTTAAAATTGTCAATAATAATCAAAATTGCTAAAACTTATTGAGAACCTCTGGAGAGTTCAAGATATATATTATAACTGTTTTAAAGGTAAGTACATGTTTATATAGGAATTCTCATGAATATTGAGTTAAAATTAATTGTTTATTATTATATTTACTCAAAAATAATACTTTCTTGCACGTTATTTTTCTAAATTTCTCAAAATATTTTCTCGACTCTCTATACACTTTTTTTTTAATCTTACATAGAGTGTCATCATAATTTCCACGGTATAAATTAAATTTCTCTTACAGTTTCGGAGAATTGTTCCAACGGCATTGCATGTTTCATTCTTTATAGTTATATTTCTGAAGAAATTTTGTAAATGCCGTATAATTATTATTAATGACAAAAAAATGTAGTAAAAATTAATTGAAAAATATTATCAGCTATGTAAAATCCACTAGTTAAAAATAAACGGCATTGGTTTTTTTATTTTTATACTTATGAAAAGTCAGTTACAGTCATAATATTTTGAATATAAAATTTTTAGTTTATAACAAGTAATTTTCAAGATATTGTAAATTTTCAAAATTTATTTATTTGTATTTTAATTCGAATTTTTAATTTGTACCATTTATTATAACCGGCCATGATTTAGTACCATAGTTTTTGGTTATATTTTATCAAAAAAGTGGTTACCGTATGGGAATTAATGATCTTATAAAAAAAAATAAAACTCAATTCCAAAATACAAGTAACTGTTTATAAACTTTTGCATTAACCATAATTTTCAGAGAGCATAGTTGCTAAGAATTATTTGGAGAGTTAAATAATCATGTGGAATCGATGCTGTACATTTTTCAATGACTTGAAACAGTGGGGGCTAAAAATAGAGGGTTGCGCCTTGCATTCCTAACCCCTGTATCAGTAGATACGTACGGCATCACTAAAAAAGTTATCTACGTATCAATCCGAAACTTACAGTATAAATACCGTACTGTAGTAAATCACCAAAAACCGGGCCAAAATTTTCAGAAAATCAAAAATTTTCCCGGCTTCCGATATTACTATTTTTGTACGGCATTAGTTCGAGGTTAATTTTTTTTTGTATAACCTATATTGAATTGAATTGACGGCATAGTTTCTAAAGTTATTGTTATATGTGGTAGTATTGATTTATAAGTAATTCATGCTGGGTAAAACGACCCCTTGAAAATTTCCGATGGGCTTGTAGTCTACTAACATTGTCTATTGCTACACATTAGAGCTTCTAGCATAGTTTAATGCGGTTGTATAAAAATGGAGTGATCTAAAGAAAAAATAATATGGTTTTTAGAAGCGTTTCAAACGGATCCTAGACAAAAAGCATAAAATAATAATTGACGTTCATAGAATACAACTGCAAAGCGGCCTCAAGCTCCATGATGAAATTATTTTATCAATTAACGCGTTATTTGTTGTGTAGAAATCAAATATAAGTGTAGCTATTCACTCTACCGCGTAATTTAGTATATTATTTTTAACGCAATAGTCATCGCGATAATGGACGTTACACCTTAATGTAAGTGTGGCCCCAGCATTACAATTTTAAGTTTATAGCTATATTATCAGAAAAACTGTTAAAGGCGTCAAGAGAACAATGTTGACCGTATACTTTTTTGTATTCCAAACCATCTTTACTTATGATTGCCGGACCAGACTTAAATCTACAAGAATGATGTTTCATTAAAAATTTAATATAGCTCGTGCCAAACGAAATATAAAAAGCATAAAACCCACAAAGTTACCGACGCTTATATAGTCGTAAAAATTGTATGGACATAATTAGGTACCTCAAACTAGTTCCCACAAAAAAGGAATACATTATACATTTGCACGGTGGCTATTGAAAAGTTCAGGTGTTTGTTTGTAATAAGTTTTTTCTGGAAACAGCAAACGCTAACAGTCGTTCCGACGAGCTTTTTGCATTACGCGACTCCCGGTTTCACGAAAATGCCAGTGGATACCTGCCTACTTAACTATATTTGCGTAAAAAATGCCGCCAAATTCATTGGCGGGATTTCGTATTACGGAAAAAATTTTAAAACCAGTTTATTCGTGTTTTGCAAGTGGCGGGCATTAATGTGCGGTTTTTACAGAATTGATCAGCTTTTATCACGCGCAAATATCAGACATCTTTTGTATGGCAGAACTTTTTTTTATACAACCACATTAGTAAATATTATTTGGTTGAGTATTGATCATTTAACACAAAAACACTTCGAAAATTTTCTCTAGTAGAATATACCACGACATAAGGTACCTTATATTATTTTTAAAATAAATAAATAAAATAATTAATAATAATAATAATAATAAACTTATTGCAAAAATATGTTTTTTTAATTGATACAGAATTACAAACATCTATTTCCCAAACAGTGTTTGGGAAAAAAACATACACATGCGGGGAATGATGGAACATCAAAAATAAGCTTTTTTGGTGTCGTTTATGCTTCGATTGTATTTTGTTTTTAAAGATAATTATTTCAAATCAAATTTTAGCTATATCTCGTCCGAAGAGCTACGTAATGCATTGAAATTTGGTACAACTTAGATTTTGTTGATGTTAAATGCATCAGTGTTGTTAATTCTTGACCACCGATTAAAACTTGCTGGCTATGGTCTTATCTAGAGGCATTTTGATATACATTTTTGGAGTGTATTTTTTTTACAGTGCTTGTCGCCAACCTGCTTCTTAATGCTTAATATACTGGATGTTCGGAAACGAATGGACTATATATTACATATATTGAATATCTTCCTTAGATAAAAATAAATAAATTTAGATAAAGTTGTGTTAGTATGATTTTACCTGCTTAAAAATTGTCAGTCTTTAAAATATTTTTATTCCATTTCAATATTTACTAACACAAATTTTTAAAGAACCAAAATTGTATCTTGTTACGTAAAATGAATATATAACAGACTAACTTCAAAACAATTATGTCAAATCGTAGGTAGCGATATCTAGCAGATGGTCAAAAATTAATGACATTGACTTGCACCAAATTTCAATGAATTTGTTTTTGAGTTTGTTTTTTGGAAAGAATATAACTAAAATATAAGTTCTTGAAAAAAAATATCTTCGAAACCGTGTATCTCAAACACAAATAGGCCTATGATTCGTAAGAAATAATATTTTGATGTTCTATCGACTTCTGAAGGTGTGGTACTTTTCTCAAAAAGATCTTGTATGCACACATGTATTACAGCTATAAACCTCGCATTGTTTTCATCTATATTTAATTCGTTTAATTGTGATATTTAGCTTGAAAACTGAATTAAATAATTTACCTATTTGCAGAGTTTTAAAGATTTAGGTCATATTGCTAATTATATTGACTAAACATTTAAAACAAAGTGTTCGTGGTGCCATAAGCTGAACTTTATTAAAAGTTATGGCTTCCTTAGCAGTCAGAAATTTGCGCAATAGTTTTCTTATAATCAGATAAGTATGTATCATCAATAAATAAGAATCAAAGAGGTGACACTGTTTTGATTTTTTTTTAATTTAAGTCAACTAAATTGTGTCTGATTGCAATATGAATATTGCGTTGATTGTAACATATTTCAATTGGCATATATATTCAAAGTTACTACTACTGTTCATTTCATTTACAAGGTCATTTACTTTATGATTTATACTGTCAACTAAAATTATTAGCACATCGACACTCTGTTAATAATAATAAGCAGTAAATGATGTTTTCATTAACATTAACACAGCAATCAGAAAAGTTTCAAAAGAATTATATCACGTTTGCGCCGAGCAGTTAATAAAATAATTGAAAGCCACCAAATTGTTATCCTGCTGCAATCTGCTAAGCTCTATATTGTTAAGAAATATTTGCACTGTCAGTTTTTTTGCACTTTTATATTTAAAAGTAGTATTTATTATTACATTTATCTTGACTTCTGGATGTTTTTTTCGTAATCAGAGGTTGTACTTTTTATTGTAATGGTTATTTACAAACACCTGACACACATTATTTTTCTATGATTAATGCAATAATAAAAATGTTTTAAAATACTACCTATACTAAATAAAGAAAACTTCCTGCAACATTGTTATTGAAATTGAGGTATTTGAACACTTTCAAATCCTTTGTCTATATATGAAATATATAAAAAAGATACATATTTTTGTAATGTATGTATGTATATTTTGTATGTCTAATGAAGAAACAGCAATGTCTTAGAAATTGATTTATACAAGCTCAAACCGTAGATTGGTAGGTACCCAAATAATTTAAAATTAATTACTTTTAATTAATTTTTATTCGAAGCTGAGGACAATTAAAAAACATTTTTTTAACCCTCAATTCATGATACTTTTCTGATAAATCATAATTAGACACATAACTGTTTCACCTGTTTCTAATTTAAATCTAAGATAACCACTTCATCATATAATTATTCAAAAAACTGTGTTTTAATAATGTCGTTAACTTAGTGCCTCCACTTGTACGGGTTCCTAATAAATATTACTGAACTGAACTGTACATTTTTTCAGAAATATATCAGCTGCTATTTTTTATTCCGTGTATATTTCTTGGGATGCATTAAAATTAAACCGTGACATTATAGGGAGACTTCAGTTTTGCCAGAATATGGTCAAAACGGAAAGTCATTCCTTTGGCACGAACAGTAACTTCAAAATTATTTTTATTTGTATACAATTGCAACTATTATTCTAGTTAGGTGTTTAATGTTTTACTAGAGTTTATGCTAATACAAAAAAGAATAATAATAATTGCGAACATTCATGAATTTTATTTCATCTTTAGGACTTTTACTACAAAACATAATTTAAGTTAGCCCAGTTACATGTTAATTCAATTTTAGAATTATTGAACGTTATTCGAAACTTAAAAAAAGCTTAACACAATAAGATTGTCATGTAATTACTTCGATTTTATATCGAAAATGGTAAATTAGTATTGATCTATTAAAGAAGCGAAAGTAATTAAAAAAAAACATTTTTCAACTTTAATGTACCCTTGCGGTTGAACGAAGAAACTTAGAATAGAAGTAAGGTTAGTTAAATCTGCTTCCAATATTCTATTAGGACACTCTCTATATCGCATGAAACAGATGATAAACTAATTCTCCTACCAAATAATAATTATTTTTAATTATTTGGTAATTATGATTTAGTTTATTTGACATAGATAGGTGATAGATATATTTTTATATAGAGAGTCTAGAGAAAATTGGAATCAATACCACTATAATTGGTTATGTTGCTGCTAACACAGTCTTCTATACCTTCAAAATCCTTAATCGTTGAACCGTTGCGACAGTGTCCATAATTTTCTGGTTCATTCACAACACATTTACCATACACGATTAAATTAATTTAACCAAATTAGACAATTTCACAGCTGTTAGTTTTCATCCCCTTCAATAAAAACCATTATAATCCTTTTCTACCCCATGCATCTCATTAAAATAATTAAGAACTTCGCCTGCAATTAAATGTGTCATTGATATAACAATTCCAATCAGATTAATATTTGTAACAATGTACGTAAATAATATACTTACAACTTGGTGAGATTTTTTTCAATGTGTTGGGGAATAAGTAACGTCCATTTTTTTTTAAATTTAAAAATTCACATGAAAATTAAACGCATTGTTAAATTGACACATTTGAAAGATGACTTATTGCTCTATCAGATTGTCCTTTTGGTTGCTTCATAATTAATTTAATTTTTCTGAATTTTCATTCATTTGAAATGGAATGTCAAGTTGATAAATCGGGAAACTTATGCCGAATATGGTGATGATGTGATGAATGAACGAACGTCCAGTCGATGGTTTTCGCGTTTTAAAGAAGGTGATTTTGACCTTAAAGACATCAATCGTTCCGGACACCCTGTTGAATTTAATGAAGAGCAATTGAATCGACTTCATCATAAAAATCCAAGACAATCAACAAGGCAGTTGGCTTATACTCGAGGAAATGAAACACTGCACCTCCGAAATCTGTGCAGTAAGATGAATTGTGATGCCATGTTTTGCATTCGATTCGTTATAGCGTCCAGAAATTTTGTGATCAATGAGAAATGAAAATGGCATCGGTGCATAAGAAAAATGCATTTTTAAAATTGCACTCGAAGAGTCAAAATATGAAAAATTTATAACTTGGAAAGTATTGACGGAAATGAGTTAAATTTTGCTACTCTGGGGTTCTTGGAGTCGCTGAACACGAATATCACGGCAATGGTCTCCGAGGTAGCTACTGCCCAGGGTGGCCGGTTTCCACATCGTCTCCTGGATTTGTCTCCTGGAGTTTTGGGGAAATTCGTTATAAACTTAGCCGAAACTCGTTACCTCGGGGTTTTTGGGGTCGTTAAACATGAATATCACAACGGTAATGGTCTCCGAGGTCATCTTCATAAGCTTTATCGAATATCTAAATAAATTATCCGAAACATTTTTTTTTAATTTGGCGCTTTTAATACAGTTGGTAGCATTGATGAAATTTTAGGTAAGGACTGCGATCGCTGGCCGCTGCTTCCACGTTTACACATATTAGTATATACGGATACGCTCCAAGTTATAGCGCACACGTGAAATAAGAAAAATTTAAATTGTAAAGATATCTAAGTATAATATTTTTTTGAAGACATGTATTTTTTGTAATTGTCACAGAAATCAGCCATCCTGGGTACTAGGTACCTCGAGGACCGTTACCGTCGTGATATTCGTGTTGAGCGACCTCAAAAACCCCGAGGTACCGAGTATCGGCTAAGTTATGACGAATTTCCAGAAAACTCCAGAAACTGGCCCCCTGGGCACTAGGTACTTCGAAGACCGTTGCCGTCGTGATATTCGTGTTCGGCGACCTTAAAAACACTGAGGTAACGAGTTTCGTCCAAGTTTATAACGAATTTCCACAAAACTCCAGGAGACGACGTGGAAATCGGCCACCCTGGGCACTAGATACCTCGAGGACCGTTACCGTCGTGATATTCATGTTGAACGACCTCAAATACACCGAGGTAACGAGTTCCGGCTAAGTTTATAACGAATTTCCACAAAACTCCAGGAGACGACGTGGAAACCAGCCACCCTGGGCACTAGGTACCGCGAAGACCGTTACCGTTGTGATATTCGTGTTGAGCGACCTCAAAAACCCCGAGGTAACGAGTTTTGGCTAAGTTTATAACGAATTTCCACAAAACTCCAGGAGACAACTCCAGGAGACTACGTGGAAACCGGCCACCTTGGGCACTAGGTACCTCGGAGACCGTTGTCGTCGTGATATTCGTGTTCAGTGACCCCAAAAACCCCCCGAGTAGCAAAATTGAACTCATTTCCGTATATTTTGCTCATATTTTCCAAGTTATAAATTTTTAATTTTTTAACTCTTCGAGATGCAATTTTAAAAGTGCATTTTTCTTATGCACCGATGCAATTTTCATTTCTCATTGATCACATAGGGTCACAAACTTTCTGGACGCTCTAACGAATCGAATGCAAAAAAACTTCATCACGATCAATCTTATTGCATAGATTTTGGAGGTCAGGTCGTCTTTGGCGCTTTATTTCCTCGACTATTAGTAGATTGGATATGATGTGTAGTAGTAAACCACATACATTCGATGGAAAAAGTTCAAAGATTGGGCGCTTGGGTCCCACATGTTTTGAAGAAAACAATAAGAATCAATGCTCCGCAATTGCTGCTGGTTTGTTCTGTCATCATCGATCAACACGTGGTCATAAGGAACGTTTTTTTCATCGTATTGTCACTGGTGATGAAAACTGGTGTCTATACGTGAACTTGAAACAGCGAAAAGAATGGTTAAGCCCCAAAAACAAGTAACTCCGAGAACAAGACCAGAACCTCATCCTCCAAAGAAAATATTATGCACAACATGACAATGCGCGACCACATAGCACCAATATGACCAAAACGGCAATTAGGAGTTGAATTGGGAAGCTCTACCCGACCGGCTTTACTCTCCCGATCTCGCGTCCTTTAATTACCTATTTTATTCTTGGTTAAACTCCTTAAGCGATCTTTCTTTTAATAACGATAATGAGCTTGGTTGGATGAGATCTAGAGTCAAAACCGGTGGATTTCTACAGAAGAGTTATCGATAAACTTGTTGAACGTTGTGGGGGGGGGGGGTGTCATAAATAACGATGGAGAATACATCACTGATTAGCCTATTGATAATTGTAGAGTTAAAAGTACAATATTTTAAATAAATAAAACGGACATTACTTATTCGCCAACCCAGTAGATATATTCGTACTACCCAGGAACTTTAGAAGAAACAATTAATTTGTTAACGTAAATTCTTTTAAATGCAGTGTGCTGTCCAAGATTCACTGCTTACCCCGATTAGTGTTTGCATTATTGTTATAAACCTGGAAAAAATTTGTTTTTATATCATTGACATGTACCAGTATCAGTTCAATGATATTAATACAAATTATCAAATTTTTTTAGATTATCTACTTCCAGTTTTCTACAACTCACAGCTATTATTCAGTATTCAATATTCATTCTCCTAGACATGGGAGCCTGTACTTTTTGTAATGTGAAAACATTTTCTTCTAAAAAATTTCATGAATGACTTATTGGTTAATGTCAAGGGAACTTAGACCAAAACAACTTCTGTGAGAAGTATATTTAAAAGAAATGTCCTGCTCAATTTCCAAGAGTCTAAAATCTACAGCAAACTCTATAATATCTCGCTGATGCCGATCCCAAGTGATATATTTACCATTATTTGAATAAAAAATAGTGAAACGACCTTCCGCCTATAAAATTAACAAAACATCGCTTGAATGTGGCAAGATCAAGAAAATATACCTCGCGTAAAACAAATAGGTAAGAATGTATTCTTAAAATAGTAATAAGGTATGTTATTCTGTTCTATTTATATTTGTTTTTCCTATAAACACTCAGATTACTGGCTCGTAAAATAATTCAGGAAAGATTTTATCTAGCAATGTGAATTAGTCGTTGTAAAATTTTACGATATTGGCGATTTATGATAATTGAAATATGTACCCTGTCTACTAGCTTTCGCGAGAAAACAGTAAATAAAGATAAAATAAATGTTACTGCGCGGAAAAATAGTATATCGTGGACACCATTGAATCAGCATTTACAGTAAAATTTTGACAAATTAATTGATTGATATCTTGATTTCAAATTCTTTTTAAAATGATATTTTATTATGAATTGGGACATAATCAGGAAGTCCTGAAGTAAAAAAAAGAGACGATTGAGTCAGATACACCTTAAACAAATATTTTTTAACATACAAAATACATATATTTTAACTACATTGATCTTTGGAAGACCACGTATCGACATCTCCCACACCAAATGGCGGAAGAAGTAGTTTGCTGTGAAACTGAATCTGGCTAAAAAAAGGATCTAAGCCATCAAAGAACTGAATATTTAAGAAATCACTACAAAGCAAACACAAGTGTCATCTTGGAAAAAAATTGTAAATCATTGTTATGCAAAATCTACTACAGGCCTTGATATATACAGCGTGACCAAATTTATATTATCCGCGAGATTCAGATGTGCAATAATGACATTGTAAAACTAGCACATTCTCTGTCTGAACCTATTGCTCTAGTATTAAAGTTTCCTGTCTTTGTTCCAGAAAAGACTCTCGTCTAGATCTGCTCATCTCGCGGAATGGATGTAAGAAACTCAAAAATAATCCGACCGAGAAAGTTGCATCTATGATTCGAACATTCAACGCTCCCTATGAAGTTTAGATCAACAAATGCAGATACCACTCCGACGAATATTGAGTAAAGTAGGATAAGCCGCTCATTCATTTGTCTGAGATGTATCAAAAGACCTACTGGGACTGGGCAACTACATCTAGACGATATCCTAGTGAATTTTAAAATGACGTTCGCAAAGGTGCCAGTTAAAGAAGCATTGGAAGAAGTTCATCAAGAGAATCATTTCAGAACACAAGGTTGAAAATTTAAAGGACTCAGCGAAAGTGTGCACCAGACGAACTTTGTTCTCCTTTAGATTCAGATAGATTCGTTATTCACGGCCCCGGTAAGTATCTATTGTGGAAGCCTTTGTCAGCAAGGCTTTGGGGTCAGCAAAAGTATTGGTTCAGATATGATGATGATGCAATTAATATCACAACACACAAGGATATCCCATACTACTACTGTAATATAATACATTCGCAAAGCTTCAATATATGTCCATGTCGACAGCAAACCGGATGACATCTTAGATCCAGCGTTTACAGAATATTCATTTCATATATTTCTCGGAGTTAGTTTTCTGTAAACTGTAAACGAATATAATATCCAGTGTTTAGAGACACCTTGTAGATTGAAAAAAAAGTAGCAGTTGATCAAGGAATGAAACACCCTTTTTAAAACTTAACCAAAATATATCATCCAATCTCTTCTATTTGTTGAAATTATTTAGAAGTTCTGAAGTAATTTACAGCTAATTTACAACTTTTTATACTTCCTTCAATTTCAGAGTGGAAAGTCATTCACTTTTAAACAGAAATTCCGAAGGTAAATTGAAACTTACTACTACTGTCATTACAATATAATTGGGCACAAGTAATAAATCATCTTCTTACATCTCGCCTTTTCATTTCGCACAAGAGCAAATGGCCTCAGTCGCATTTTTTGCTGGCACTAATGTCCATTGCTTTTACGTATTTCTGTAATCAGATACCCCTGCTAAGGCGGTAAAGTTCTTTTATATGAATTGTAAATGTAGGCTGAAAGTGGAATTGGATTCGTAGGTATCCGAAAACTTTAGAAAATTAACGAACGCTGTTCTCATGGGTACTGTCGTACATTAATTTTAAAATTAATTAAGTCAAATATAATTTGTTCACGTCATATGGAATTCTTTTGTGTTAAATGTGTTTAATATGTCGTTTCAAATGACGGTGGACAATTTACTTGAAATGTAGAGACGTCGCAGAGTGTGCTCATTTGGACAAAATTCTGCCAACAGTACAAGATTAAACCGATTTTCATGAAAATTTTTTTTCATGTTTGTTATACCTTGAAAAATGACCTATGGGTGCAATAAATTTAATTTGTGACCTTTTGACCTTGATAAAATTCGAATTCGTGGGACACCCAGCCTGTTGTGCATACATAAAATACGTTTTTAAAATTACTTCACAGACATTTTGGACCATAAAATGTTCACGAAATTATTTGAAGAGTTGAAGTCCATACCGGAATATGCTTTTAAAAAGTGCTTTGACGACTGGTTTGTTCGTTGGAAAAAGTTCAAAAGAGTCTGTTTTGAAGAAGAAAATAAATTTTGATAATTGATTCAATATATATTGTGTTTCATAGTGAAATTCAAAATTTTTTTACATAATTTAAATTAAAAAATTGAAAGTATGAGAGACTGTATCGAACCATAAGTTTTCTATGTATCGAACTACAAAAAATCTTAAGCTGATTAATAAGTGGAGTGTTACAAATAATCTTGCAGTTTAAATATTATAAAACGCAACCATAAAAAACCTAAACCTAAGAAATAAAGATAATTGCATATCACTATTCACTAAATAACAATCACAATTTGATGTTTTACTCGAAATTTTCTTACTCTTCTTATGTGAATGGTATTATCTTGAAGGCATTGAATTTTTTGGTTTTATTGTACGTTATACACTAGATTTTATCAATATCGATGCAATTATGATCTTTTATACATCTTATGTACCGCAGTAGTTTAGTTTCCGGGCTATAATAACTTGTACCGGATACAGAGAAAAAAAAAGTGGCGGTTTTTATCCTGAACAGGGTGAATTATTTGAAAAGTTTAATTTTTCTTCCTTAAAACAACGTCGAGCATATTTAATTTGGATTCAGACATATCTAACAGTAAATTAACCTTAACTATTTTTAGCTGCTTCCTATAAAACGTTTCTTGAATAATACACTGAAAATTTTGTCACTTTTTAATTTTTTTGATTTTTTTTTAAAATGTGATTTCCATATTTTTACGTTTGTTCACTTTTTGTATTTTTATGTTATTTGTTCCTTCATTACTTTTTGTACTTGATTTATAGTTTCATATCATAACATTACTTTGTTTTTTTAATGTTTAATGTGTTTCTTGTATTGTTACTAGGTATTTGTATTTCTTCTCATCTCGCCTTGTAATTGGGTTAGTATGGCGAGTTTTGTGTTAAAAAGAGATTAATATTTGGAGCCGTATATGGCGTGTTGTCCAGTAATATAATAACAGTGGGAATGATGACAACGTATGAAAACATTGATGAAAACTACCAGATAACTTTTTACGTAGAACTATTTCCAAATGGGCATGTACTAAATTCGTAAATAGGGGTAGAGTTACCGATGAAATCAGCAGTTTCAAAAAGTTTTCATCGTATCAACGTGGCAAGTCAGTGGATATTAATAAAAATATTATTTAAAAAAATATATTTCTGCCAATTGAGTTTTCGCACTTCGATTTATATTTGATAGTTAAAACCCTTCAAATTTCTCATTTCAACGCCACTGGCTAGTTTTTGTTTAAATTTTAAATATAGCTAGCTACAATAAGCTACTGTACAGCTAAAAGAGAAGTTAAAGAATAGTATCTCAAGAAATAGTGAATATGTTTTTTATTTGAACATATCCAGTGTCAAATTTTAAAATAATAGCGTACTTATTGTTAGATACAACCTTGTTCATGTATTAACAGAGTGAGAAGCAAAATATGGTAATTATCATAAGTTACCTCATAAACTATGACTATTATTTTATAGTTTATCTTAATCAAATATGTAAGTAACATCCTAGGAATGTTTATTGTTACATTCCAAAACATGTGAGAATAACCTTTGAATTATTTTTTTTATTACCCGACCTGATTACAATATGTCGAATTGCTCGCTCTCGTGAAAGCACGCTATCAGCAGAACGTTGGCACCTTTTTTACAAGCAGAATTTGCATACGACCACTTCTCACATAAATTCATCAGCTGGACCAAGCGAAAAGATACATGGAAGCTGTTGGCACTACGTTTTAATGCATTTTGTTCCTTTTCGATGTTCGTCAAGTTGTCGCCCTGCACTTCTAGATGCATCCGCCGGTGACATTTCAATGTGGACTCATTCATTGAAAGTTTTTTCGGCATTTGCATGTTAAGATCTTCCTCGACGTGGGAGATTTTTGGCGGACAAAAGTCGACATGCAAAATACTCGTTTTGAAGTCGATCGTCTTTTATTCAAATCGGCCAACGTTGATAGACGTGTCCGCTCGCTTTCGGTATTCAAATTGCGGAATTATATCTTCTCGATTTATCTAATTTACAATGAGATTTACTTTTGGTCCTTTTTAGATTGAGTTACGGCCGAAAAGATAACAAATTGATATTATGTTATTGTCTTAGAGAGAAATATTTACTGAGGATTACCGTCGGAGATATCGGCAAGATAAGAATATTTTGTTCTGTCTCGAAATTCTAAAAAACGTCCCCTTTCAGCGGGCAACCGAAATAAATAATAATAAAAACTATTTTGCCTTTCGAAGGTATTAAACTAATAGTGACATTTTTTCTCAATTTTGACTAAACATAATTATTAATTTTCTTCTGTACTAAATATGCTAGATATATTAGAATACATACAAAACAGTTCCATAAAACATAAAAAAGCTATGAAATAATAATTACACAAAAAAGTGGTCTGTACCGAAAAATCACCAAAAATAGCAAAAAATCGCCAAAAATCACGTCAGTGAGCGAAAAAAAATTCCAAAAATTTGTTTCTGACCTTGATGTCTCATGTATATAATACGCTGAATTCAAGTCTGAAGTCTATAGCTGTATCCCGACAGCTGCACTAGAAGTCATGCTAAATCTACCAACGCTGCATATAGTGGTGGAAAGAGAAGCGCGGCTAGCAGCATATCGAATAACAAAGACTGGAGGGGTGGTTCCCATTCCAGGATCATAGACACATCTATGTCGGAACCAACTTTTGGGATGGTATCCGACAAGATGGTCCCAAGGTTTCACTTCCACAAGTCATTTAAGACTCGAATACGGGATCAAAGCAAGTGGGAGGAAAGGTTTAATACCCTGGAAAGGTGGAGCCTAGTATGGTTTACAGATGGCTCCAAAATGACCAAAGGGACGGGTGCAGGAATATATGGACTCAGACCCAGATGGAGTGCAAGCTACAGTCTGGGGGAGTTCCCTACCGTATTCCAAGCAGAAATCTTCGCGATAATGGCGTGCCTGGCAGAGAATGTACGTAGAGGTTATAGACGTAAATTCATATACATATTCTCTGATAGTCAAGCTGCAATTAAAGCTTTAGCCGCACACAAGGTAAGTTCAAAACTGGTGTGGGATTGTTTACAAATGCTGACTGAACTGGCCACCAACAATACAGTCAGACTGTGTTGGGTGCCAGGGCACAAAGGCATTTGTGGAAATGAGAAAGCGGATGAACTTGCTAGGAAGGGATCCGAGACAGAGTTCATTGGCCCGGAGCCCTTCTGTGGTACATCTCCCAGTGTGGTCAGGCGGGCTCTGGGCAAATGGACTGAGACAGAACACAGGATATACTGGACTTCAAGGCCAGGATATAGCCATTCTAAGGAGCTTATGGAGTATCCTTCGAAGGAAAGAGCGAATGATCTACTGAGCTTGAACAGAATCCGGCTCAGGAAAGTGACAGGACTCATAACGGGACACTGTCACTTTAGGAAACATCTACATAAGCTAAAGCTTGTAGACAGTCCGGTCTGCCAAGGATGTAAATCGGCGGATGAAACTTCTCTGCATATCCTGGGCGAGTGCCCGGGATTTGCACGTAGCAGAATGGCGCTCCTTGGGAGACCCTATTTGGAACCCAAGGAACTGAGAGAAGTGTCAGCAAGGAACTTTTTGGACTTTGTAAAAAGGACAAATCTACTTGCTGAATAGGACTAGTAGTGAGATGCACAATAGGCCTAATTAGGCCGCAGTGCTATGGGACTTATTAGGACCAACCACTAGATGAAGATGAAGATGAAGATAGCTGTATCCCCCGCAAATTTTGCAATAAATGTAAAACATAGCTGAAAATGGGAAAAAATCATATTAATGAGAGTGAGAAAATTTAGAGAGTTGAAAATTGAAAAAAATTATATTAATGAGAGTGAAAATATTTAGAACGAAGTTTTCAAGACTGAATCAAGTGTTCTTCTCTTAAATTTTGTCGAGTCGAATTTGAATCTAAAGTCTGTTGAGCCTCATTACCCAAAAATTTTGCAAAAATCATAAAATAGAGCAAAAAAATGGAAATCGTGAATCCCAAAAAATCTTGAATAAATGTCATTACTTCCAAATAAATTCCACTGACTCGAATCAGGCTTTCTTTGATGTTGCTCTTGCACTTTTCTTCTCTTGTAGCGAACTTTTTTCTGTTCAAATGACTTATGCAGCAGGTTTTTCTTTCTCATCTCTCTATTCTGATTTGTTTTTCTCTTTAGTGTACAACAGAAATCTGCCATCATGTTGATCCATTTCACTTATATCTTCATGGAATCTTTTTCCTTGTTTTTCACTGTAGCCTCCAAGGTTCTGAAGAAAGTAGTCAAGGTGAAAGTGTAAAAAGTGCAATTTAAGATTCATCAAGCAACTTAACTGCTTGAAATGTATCAACATCTCTTCAACCAAATTTTCGCAATCCTCATTTCTTCTATTCACTTCCTAAAAAGTTCCGAGAAATATTCTTGAAACTTTACCGCATGGTAATGACTGAAAAAGCAGCATTGCTTTTTCAGTCATTCATCCTTGTAATGAAATTTTCGTTTTGAAATGGAGTACGAATTTGAGGACCATCAAAAATACCTTCTTTCAATTTCGCATCACTTACCGCTGGAAACTTCTATACAAAATATTGAAAAGAGTAATCGTCTTTGTCCAGAACATTGACAAACTGCTTCATGAGACCAAGCTTGATATGAAGAGGTGATAGTAGAATTTTTGGCTCAATCAGTGGCCTATGTATGATGATCCTTGACCCTGGATGACACTCCGTTCTCGTTGGTCATTTTTTCTGAACGTAGTGATTTTTCCTATACCTGCTATCCCATAAACATAAGAAGCAGGGATATTTCCTGAAACGTTATTGCTGGCCCAGGATCATGGATGAAACTTTTAGATCGCACACTTTCCATTGATATTCCGAATAGTTTATTTTCTCCAACACTATCAGCAATCTCTCTTTGAGTTTCATTGAATGAGTTATTGGAATAGGTGCATATGTATACTAGTTATTTAGCAGTACAGCTTTGAGACTTCGTTTTGAAGAATCAATAAAGAGAGAGAAAGAAAAAGAGATCCATTTTTTGTCCTAAGTATATAAGTATTCGATTTTAACTCATCAACCGGCCCTTTTACATCTGAACAGAATACAAATGAATTTTCCTCTAAGATGATAAACGTAAGCTTTAGTTCCTTTAGGTCAAAAAAAATTTTTTCGATTTTTTTACGCTTAACGTGATTTCTTGCCAATTACTTAAAATTTTGGGGATGTTTGAGCTAAATGGACTACAGATTCGAACTCAACACGTCAAAATACATAAAGCCTGTAGGCTCAAATCAAAGATACAAACCACTTTTTGTGTGTCGCTGTTATTTAAAAACAATTAAGAGAAAATTTAATATGTACAACTACTTAAAATGTATTAATAACTATACATAAGCAAGATTAGTCTAGTTCCGTACCAGATGTGCTTTTGAAATTTCCATTTTATAGGTCAGTGCTGTAAATCAGCCAACAGATATTAATTTTTGGACTGAGAGATTTCAAAAATATTATGACGTGATAATTGAATCATATATGTATATCACTCTCCAAGAATATTTAAAGTACCATGCTTCTTCGGGTTATTGTGCTTGTTATTTATTAACTCTTCTTTTGAATTGCATTCACAGGCAACGACATTTTTGTAACTAAATCTAATAATTATTAGGACAGAAATTAATTTCCCATAACATATAATATCACACCGAAATATGGAAGGGTGTTATGACACTGTCACCCGGTACTTCCTGTGTAATTATTGACCAAACACAGGTGATGTTGAACAATCCTGCAAGTGTCATTAACCACGAAAAGGTGAGATACTGGATGCTATTGTTGATTCCACCCTCTCTATTTAATTTTTCCCAAACTATTTTATTGTAAGTTGTGGTAAGTTAATAGCTTTGTAACATAATTTACGTCGGTCGTGAGAACTGGGATTATATAACTTTCAAAAGTTATGTTAAAAATTTTGATTGTCCTTTGTTTTGCCAAAATTATTACCTAAAGGGATCAAATTGGATCTCGATAACAATATAAATAAGAGATAAATTATTAGTTCGATAATAACATTCATTTATTTCGTTATTACTTTTAACAAACAATGTGTTTCTATTGTCCATTTCACAGGATTTTAAGCATATGGACGACGCATATGAATACCTTCTATAATTGCTTTCGGTATAAAATACATAAAATATTATTTCTAGAGCTAATTCTTATCCTTTTAAGAACCTATTGCACACAATTTCAAATTATATTCTCCAGCAGAGAAAAAGCGGTGCATCGACAAGTCCGGTAGCATTCCGTTTTGATTCAATAACTTCAATCAAAGTAATACGTCCTGCAAACAAACATATACTGTTATATTTCTTAAAATGGAATCGGATAATGATCAGTATTACAGCATTTGCAGCTTTTTTCTCTCGGCAAAGACAAGATTATTAATTGAATCTCCAGCCAAACAGCGATCGAAGACCCAATTAATGAATGCTTGCAGCATTCTGTGAGTATGTACGTGTGTGTAGCCACGATACTGGGTAAGTATAAAGAAATTACCAATTATAAGAGGCTTAGAATTACGATCTTAAAGATACCAGTTTTTCTCCGCTCTATCGGCGCCATGTCGTAAATTTCTTTATTGATATCGCGATACGGATCATGTAATTAGTCTATTTTATGGGGTTTAGTTTTGGGAGTGGACTTGGTGAAATGTAATCAGCAAGGCATATTCGTTGGTGTGGGAAAAATCGGATCTCCCTGGTACATATTTTTGTAGATAAGTAAAGTGGATATTAATTTGTTGTGAGGTCTTGATATGTAACTTCTAGATAAGGGGGAAATAATTGACGTTTTCTTTTTAATTAAATTTGGGTGTTATAATAAGCCTTTCTCTACGTTTGCAATACTCGTAACTTAGTTCTGCAACCAAAATCGAATAACGACAAAAATGTACGCAGGGAGAAATATCATTTTTAGACTAGGCGGTACCTGTTTTAGTTTGGGTCGTATATCCACGGAGATTTTTGGCTTTTTGGCTTTTAAATATCACTTGAAATGAAAATTTTTCTATGCGCATAAAAAACGGGCTTAACTTTTGGGGGCAAAATATGTTAAAAAAAAATCGAAAAATGTCATATTTTTCTTCCTATTTAATTATGTATTTTTTCAAGAGTTGATTTTAGGCGAAAATGGAGCAGGAAAAAATATTTGTAATTAAATTTTACAAAATATGACTAGTTACAAATCGAATGAATCATGATTATTATTGTAAAAATCGAAAAAATCGCCAAAAATGGGGTTAAAAATCATTACTTTTTAGGGATTTTTTTTTGGATCTTTAAGTAGGGTAGGGCCTTCATACTTGGCTCAAGAAAAGTTCATGTTATGTAGAATCATCACACCAAATTTCATCAAAATCGGTTAGATAGATTTTGCATAATAATTTTGCAATCCAGATTTTGAAAAAAAAAATTGCAAATTTTCAAAATTTTGCACAGCAAAAACCAAGGCCCTTAGATACTTGAAAATTTAATCACATATAGAAGGGCTCTCAAGCTTTCAAACGCTTTTTGAAAAATTCGAATCCGTCAATTAGGAGAGCTCTGGCGCTTGCATTGGTCGAATTTTTGTACTATAATTTTGTATTTTTGTAACATAATCAGTTAATTTCTCATTTGCTCATATTTTAAACAGTAAATAATATTTCCGGATTTCCAAAGTTTCGTTTTTTTTTCAAATATTTCGAAAACTAATCATGTTAGCCTTGGTTTTTTATAGGCATAATGTTGGTCCCCTGATTACGCAATTTTGCCCTATTTAAGTTAGTTCGTATGTCTTACCGTTTTTGAGATCCCTGTAGTGAGAAGCGAATTTGTAACAGACTGTATATTGAGTAACATGTTGGTAACATTGTGAATCTTGATCATCATCCATGTTATTGATATTTGTCGACTCTTATTCCGAAACTTACTGACATAAGTGAAAATAATTTTCAGGATCTAGCACTTAAGTACTAGTTATTATGCTGACCAAATTACATCCGAATAGCTCAGTGATATAATAATGATAATAATTGAAGCTTAACACCATCCCAGAAGAAGTAAAGTAGCTTCAAAAACTAAACTAAACTAAGTTTTAATTTGATGATATTAGTTTTAAGGATATTGGATTTATAAATTAGCTAACTGTACACAATTTGCAATTGCACTTTGGGGGATATAACTAACGATATTTGTGACATAAAGACGTTCAACCTTATATATCTCATTGATTCTCTACATGATTAGTAAATGATATACAGGGTTAACCTGTAAGTTTCTTTTATCATCAGTCCCTGCAGTGAACGGTAGGCAAACACAAATTATTAATAAATAACTTCCTTTTCACAGGTAACCTTGTGAGCTCTGACTTAAGACAAATTCAACCCTGAGATTAAGAGTGCTGCCTTTCCAGCTATAATATTTTTTGACTTCTGACTAGTAGAGTTGTAGAAGCTGGAATAGTATAACAACTACTTATACGTTCTCGTACTATTTTCTATACATTTAATAATTTTTATCTACTTTTTAGTGTGATAACTGACTATTAGTTATCATAAATGGTATGCCATCGTACTTTTTTCAATATAGCACTCACACATTAAATAAGCAAGAAATATTTTCAGCTGCCTTCACTTAATAACGTAACACTTCTTTAATCGCGTCATCGTTCAAGGATTGAAAGACATGATAATAAAAAAATCTGAAATTTTAGAATCCTAATAGTATATGAGTTGCATAGTGTAGTGTGAAGTGTGCGTTTTCATGGAAGGAAGGAACACCTTTATCGAATAATATCAATTTTTGGACTGGACCAAAGTTGACACCTCGGAAAATGCTGAACATTATTTTTGACCTTTGAAAGATGTGAGTTGTCATTATATGAGACCATTATATTAGAAGGCCTGTGAAGGCCTTACCTAACAGAATCTCTTACCTCCGTGAGTTTGAAGCATTTATATCAAGTCACACTATCAATTTGATTTAACTTTTGACATACACTTTATTTACACGTATTTTTTATTACAAGGTGATAAACGAATACAGTATTTCAAAAATTGTGATTTACAACGTTTTCACACAATACAAAACAGGCCATTTCCTTTTATACGCATGTCCCTGTAACCTTCGGGATCACTGTCAAACTACATTTGAAATAAAGTTCCGTCTATTTCTTTTCTCTTTTGGAATTTTACTCCACTTTTCAACTAATAGTTGTTAATGTAAATTATATTACTATTTATAAATAGTTATTTAAATACACACGGCGAATACAATTTACAACAGACGTAAAAGAGAAAGGTATGGAAGCGACACCAACTACTACAAGGTTCCGTAAATAACAGAACAGTTCAAAACGGGAGTCAGCTGTGAAGGCCACTGACCCTCGCGCAGGCTCTGTTAGACTCTGCACGTGCATTAAGCCTATACTAGTTATAACGTACAAAGTATATGCCATATCTTAAATGTTATTGTTATTCATAATACTATACTATGTAATACTTATAATGCTATTGCTGCTGGTCGGGACACATATCCCGCAGAGTAGTTATTTCCTGAAGTATTGCCAGTGTCGCATAAGCGAGATAAACAATTTAACTGCTGTAGGAAACAACAACTATTCTAGTTGTACTCACAATATGCAGTAAACAGCTAAGATTTTTCATTAGCAAAATCACTGGGCACACATCTGTTTCAAGCTTATTAGTTTTCATCAGTATGCCATAGGTGAGACGACCGATAGATGACTTAGCTATTTGTTTATTTATTTATGGAGTCATCCTGTCGTAGTATCCACAGACAGTAGGTTGCTCTCTGCCAGTAAGTACAAAGCGATGCTTTGTGACAGTAAATACTGGGGAGCAATAATATATACATGTACTTTGTTGATTATATCCCACCCACACTCAAAATACGTCGGCATATTGACATCCAAATAGCACCATATCTTTCACTCGCCATTTCACCTATGGCATACCATGTTGTTTCCCACATCATTAGTTAAAATAAAATTTATTGTAGTAGTATTTCCATCTATATACGAAATCTTGCACTCTTAGTTTTGTATTACTATCCAGAAATATTATGTATTTAAATTTATTTCTATTCCATTCATATTCTTTCTTTATGATCTTTAATTTATTTCGGGTAAATACGAAAACCGGAATTGGAATGCAAATTACAGAGCTATTTATAATGTTCAATGCTGTATTCGTCCTTGTACAAAATTTTATATAGTTTTCTTGGCGTGATGCCTAATTTATGTGAAATGTGCATGGAATATTCATACACCCATTCAGCTATTTTCTGCAACAATGCAGAGATTACCAATATTTCAATGGAAAGACCAACAGATACGTGCTGCTCATTTGCTCTGGCCGCTTACAACCGCATACAAGTGTCGCGCGTCTCATTTAGCAAAATCTAGCAGGCCACGCGTCCGGACAGGTGCAAGCCAAGGACCACCTGGTGAAATGCTAAAACCGACGCCATATGTCACCGACGAGTTGTCAATGAATACCGATGGATTATGCTTATTTTCAATACCTGGCATACGCTCCATCGATCTGGAGGAAATTTTTATTATAAAAGCTATCAGGAGTGCTTCTGCCGGATTTAGGGTTCAAGTTTTCGAAGGGTCATCTACAGAATAACAAGTCCATTCATTAATGTTGCCAGACGCACATTTGAACAGCGAAAGCAGAAAAATGCTGTGCATTTTTGTTAGAATAGGTGATCTGATTTTGTTTATTTGAATGATGCAGTTTTCTATACAGAGTGTCCCAGCGAAAACAAAACAGAGCGAATAACTGTCAGAAAAATTATTAAATTATTTCTCCTAAAAACGCCCGAGACAGGTCGATTTTTGATCGAAAGGGGACACCTTCACAGATAAATTTTTTGTTACAGACTCTACCCCCTAGGTAGGAGGGAGGAAGGGGAGGGGGGGGGGCAACTCCACAAAATTCCTAATAGGGAAGCAGGGTTAACTGACACAGGTTTGGAAGGTATTCTAATTTTCTACACAATCATGTTTTATTTTCTGAAATTGGCCTATTGGTTTCGGAGATACGGATTGTTAAAAATACCTACTTTATATAAATTTATTTGCAAAGTACCTACTATATGTCAGCCAATTAGGTGTTCAAATTGATAACCTCCAGCCTCCATACAGTTATATAAGTTTTGTAAAAAGCTTTGTCGCACATTTTGTAACATTTCTGGAGCAACTTGGTGGCATTCGTTCGCATTGTTGGCGTAGATCTTGAAGGGGTATATGGTGTGAGATAAATTTTGAACTTTAAGTGACCCCACAAGAAAGAGTCTAAATAAGAAAAATCCGGCGATCGTGCAGGCTTTTCTATGACACCTGTTCTTCCAATCCACTGATTCGCAAACCTACGATCAAGGTACTGCCCAACATGTGGGGGAGTTCTATTCTGTTCGAATATCAACTGTTCTTCGAGATAAATCTCATTATTCTCGATAATGTTTGCCAATGCTGCATCAATGTTGTTCTCCAACAAATCCAGGTACATCCCTGGTGAGCGGAAAAGGTTACTTTATGCACTCTATACATCTATCTGCTTTACATTGTATGAGGTAAAAAACTGTCTTCAGAACTTGATTGAAAACTGTACTTCATTCCACATTTAATGGACCGTTGAATCAAGCTTCACGTGCACTTTTAGTAAAACGGGTTACTTTTAGTTTCTATTATTTTGTCGTTAACTTTGTGACAATATCGCTATTTACAATTCCATATTTTTTAGTTTGCTTTGCTCAACATTTTTTATGTTTATGACTATTTCAATTCTCTGATTATATTTTTGAAATATACAGAATGACCATGCCAGCTTTCTTTCGCTTTCTAGATTTATTATTTTATATTTTAACTAATACTACTCTTATCTTCATTCTTCTTTTAATTAATCGATTTAATTCATTTTTATTAGCAACGAGTTATCACCTATAGTCCATTAAGCTATAATATCCTCAAGTTGACTTCAATAAAATAATTATGGTTTGTTTATGAGACAAAAATCTTACAAAAATATATGTGTTCTTATTCATTTCCAGAAAATAAGTATTGCTGTACATCGTATAAAAAATTTCTTGTCATTTTCAGACCTTTAATAGCAACACGTTCATGGAATACATAACACATAACCTTACTCTTAACCACACAAGTCCGCATACAAAACAACACCGAAATATCACATGAATTTATTTGTACTGTAATTCTTCACAAATTTCTGATTCTCTATTTTTTCAATGCCTTATATGAATATTAACTTACGAGTGTAATTAGAAACTAACAAAGTAGAATATTCAGATTCAAAAATACAGTAAAAAAATGGTATTATACCAGTTCACGGTGGATTACTTTTTAAAAAGTCATTGAAAAATAATTTTAGTTAAAATTATTAGTATATTACTAAAACTAAGAACTGATGAATGAATTTTATAATTAACGTAGCACCCTTTACGCCTATTATCGTCCTTTTCGAATATAATCCAGGACAAAATTCGGTGATTGAATATTACTAACTTCCTGAGAAAACAGTTGATTATTAAAATAGTTTACGCTGCATTAGCTTTTCAAACAGTCATTCAATAAAACTATTACGGGGCAGACTAAAATGGAGCAATGTAATCTATTAAACAAACGATGACTTTCACATTTTTGAAAAACTGGCTTCTCTTTGACAAATTGCAACAAATTTCCCATTATACAGTTTTTAAGGGGCCCTTCCATAGGTTTTTTTATGAATAGATTTAAGAAGAAGAATACATACAAAGGAGCTACAGAAAACGTTAATTTTTTATAATTAGGGGAGTTGTCGTTTAATGCTTTTATACTTTTACTTTTGTCTTGCTCGAAGATGATTTAAATAGTACCTACCAACAAATTGACAATATTTCTTGAAAGAGACAGTCCCATCATATAAGAATAAGAAGGCTCTGCTAGTTAAAGTTTTTTCGATGTATAAAAAATAATTTCATATAATGACAAGCTCAGACCATTTGTTTAATTAAGAATAGGTTTTGGACCATTGAAGAACACTTTGGCAGAAATTTTATACCCACGAAAATAGAATTAACAGGTACCCAAAATCAACAATTACGTGAAAGTCGTGTCCGAACGTGATCAAACAACATATTACGTGGAGAAACTTTTTGTAAATTGTGCTTGTCGCCTCTTAGAGGTTAAAATTGAAGTTTCTATTGTGAACTCATCAAGTGTTGTATATGACAGCAGCAGTCTATGGCCGTTTTCAATAGTGAATTTGCAACATAATATATGATTCACTTATTTTCCTTTTTACTTTAACTATTTTTATCTTTTCTTTGGAAATGAGACGTTTTCGGCAATCACGTGATAAATCCCTTAGTAACTTTCAAAGTTTGTATGGAGAAAAGAAGATTTATACTTGCGCTATTTTCATGTCGAGTCGTTCCAATATGTAATGAATTTTAAAGGAAAAGAATTTGTGTGTGTGGTGGGTTACGAAAGGTAATTTAAAAGCTTACTGTTTACTATATTTTTTGTTCACTTTACATTGTTGTCATAGTTTATTTTATTAATTGTTTAAAAAAGAAACAAAAAACAAAGTTGCTGTCTGTAATTCTTTGAGTATTCTGTATATCTACGTCAAATGTTAAATACTGTTAATGCTGTTAATGCCATACGTTATAAGATCAGCTAAAGCATGGCAACACATCAGAGAAAAAGGAAAAGCAAAATCTTGAATAATCAAATTTGAAGTTAATTTGTTAGATAGAAATTACCAATGATCTTACAAAAATGCCCAAAGAAGAAGTCCACTTTGCAAGTCAATATAATTTTTTCCAAATTTTCTATTCTGAATTTCCATTTCTTTTCTCTAATCGCAATACAGGGTGTTACCAAATGTTGTTCAGAGAATTGTAAAGCAAATTCTACATCCAAAAATACGAAAAAATTTCTATAAACGGTCAATAAAAAATCTAAATTTTTCAATGATTCGTTTAAACTTGAGCCATTTATTTCTCCATAGTGACAGCGCATGTTATTTTTCAGTGATAGTCACCAACTATGTTTTCTTAGTAGATAATGGTTTCATAGATTAACATCATTTTTAAAAATATTCAATAGCTCAAAAGCCCTTAGATAAATTACAAATATGCAAGGGGCCTTTTTGCTCCAAATAAATGAGGTTCCTAAAAATAAAAAATAAAGTAAAAACCAGTAGAAAACTAATGGCGTAGACTTTCTGGTAAAAAATCAATAGGTATTCCCCCATATCTACGCCCCTGATAGGTCTGAAATCCAGTTGATTATACCATATTATAACCTACGTATCATAAATGTATTGGCCCAAATTTAAACGTCTTCCAATGAAAAATTTACAAATTATTATTATTTCGAAAACGAATCATCTGCGGACCTACGATTTTTTTTATCTTTTAACTCGTTTTATCTCAGTAATTGTGTATATTCAGGGTGCCCCAGGACTGACGAAAAATTTAATGATGGATTGTGCAAGAAAAAATGTAAATTCTTTCATCTACAGCCTCCTCTAAAAAAGCAAGGCTAACTTTATTAGTTTTCGAAATATTTGAAAAAAAACGAAATTTTGGAAATCCGTTTTTGTTTCATTTCAGCCTTGTTTGAGGTGATATTGAAAAAGGAAGAACACTTTCTCATGACCACTTTTTTCGTACACTGTAAGTGTCGTTAGACCCTGTGAAATCCATCTAGTTATATAAACTATTACCACCACGCATTAAAATAAAAAATTATTAGAGTTCCCGTGTCCACAGTTATTTCTAGGCTTCTTGAGTGCTCAAAATTCAAACAAATTCCAATAAATTTTTTTCAGGATATTCACACAAATACATATGACATGCTCTTTCACAGTTGCGGTTACAGATATAATAAATTCCGATAATATTACGCTGATCTTCATTTTCACCCTTTGCCAAAACAAAAATGTTTTTGAACATTTACTGAAAATTTTTAAAGACTTCAGTAGGCATTTTGGTTGTTCATATGCATTTTTAAGAATTAATTTGTCATAGTAAAACTAAAATTGTAATACCTACTATTTTAATTTTGACGCAACATCTTATTGAGTTATATATTGCCAAGTGATGGTAATAGTTAATAATAATAAAGGTTTTATTGTAACGCGTGGTGGTAATAGTTTAAATAACTAAATGGATTTCACAGGGCTTAACGACACTTACAGCGTACGATAATTCAATAAACAAAGAAATCTAAAAAATAAGTAAATTTGGAACGAATACACTGAAGATGAATTTTTCGAGACAAAACGACTGAATCTGATTCGGGCTGGGGCAGTACAGTATTAGGGATCATGAAGGCTTGCAAAAATTGTAATAAAATTTCTAGGGTCGTATTTAAAAAATTAAGCTGATGATGGTGCTGGAGAGACGAAACGTTACATATAAAAATTGATTATGTCATTCGATAGAGGGCAAAAAGTGGCCACGAGAAAGTGTTCATCTTTTTTCAACATCACAAGGCTGAAATGAAACAAAAACGGATTTCCAAAATTTCGGTTTTTTTTTTCAAATATTTCGAGAACTAATCATGTTAGCCTTGATTTCTTAGAGGCATAATTCGGGACCCCTGATTACGCAACTCTGCCCCCATTTAAGCTACTTCGTACCTCTTACTATTTCCGAGATCCCTGTAGTGAGAAGCGAATTTGTAACAGCTTGTATATTCTCAAAAAGCTGTAGTTCGTAAAAAATGTAAGAGTCATAAAACATGGCTCCTAATGGTATTCTTTAATTTTATTGATGCCATGTAGTATATTTCCCATTTCAAGTGAAAAGTTAATAAAGGTGGAACCTCCAGTAAAACCAGACCCGATTGTTTAATCTTTTTTTTTTTTGAGGTTTAAAATTTCCTAAGTAGAACATTCAAAAATATAAATCCTGACCGGCCTATCCATTGATATCAAAAACACTTGATTAATCCGTTATATCTTTTAATAGTTTAGAGTTTAGGATTTTTCACCATAGCCAGGAAATAAAAAGTAATAGATATTCAAATGATTTAACCAATTTTTAAATTCCCTTTGAGTTGTTTTTTAGAAAACTGTAAATGATTTGGTTCATACACCAGTTGTCAAGACGCATTAGTTTACCTAATTTAAGGAAGAAAAGTTGCTAAAAATCGAAATACATTGAAACTTGTATATGCAAAAATCTCGATCACTAAGGGAGATACCAAAAACGAACAAGAGTGACTTTTTAATGAAGCGGACGATGTTCATATTCCCAATACACAATGTTCGTAATTCTATAAAGCAAATTTTCCCCTATGTATCAAAGGAATAGGGCATAACTGACCCCCTATACAAGCAACGACAAAATTAGTTAAAAATTCTTATTTGTCATGTCAAAAAACATAATAATAATGCCAACTTTTTTGTTCATACTCTGGCAATTTTCAAAATTATTGAGAAATTTCAAAATAAAAGTCAAACATTGAAAGCCCTGTGTCTTTGAAACCAGCAACATTTCTATAAGGCATATTTGGCTCAATCGACTTATTTCAGCCAACAGTATCACCAGCTTCGAAATTTCCTAACCTTTCGCAGACATCCTGTATAAATATAAAAAGGTGCAACCTCCAGTAAAACCACACCCGAAAAAAACGGAAAAAATTCATTTGTTCATAAAGATAATTGTATATTGAGAAAAAAACTGACTACACAGAAAAACTTTGACCTATGTATGTGACCGTTTTTGCCTGTGACCACAGAATGTGTGTCCCCTATATTTCAATTTATTTAGCACAAGTGTGACGTTAAATTAATTTACGGTCTGCTGGTTTTTCAACCGTCGTTTAGAGCGCTACGATGCCGGCCAATTGAATTAAATGTATTAAACAAACAATGACTTCTCATTTTTAAAAAGCTCTGTTCTCGCCTTGACAAATTGCAAATTGTTTTATAAATAGTCTCCATTATACTCTTTTACGAAAAAATCGAATAGCCGGCCGTGTTGTAGCGAGCAGGTACTTAAAATGTTCGCTATGGTGGTGTTTTAAATAATACATGAACATTGAGAACAATAATCAGTATCTGGTTGGACGTCGCCGGCTGAATTCTTGTCTGAGAATTTAATCGGAATTATAATAAAATGTAGCAAGTGTGCTAGGAATTTCGTGAAAAAATCGGTATAGGCTGCGATTTACATTTTCATTAATATTGCCAAGGAAATTAAATATAAACAACAAAGGTTGTAAAAAAATGTTTCACAATAATAGTAATATTTATTTGTCCTTTATGACATTTTACAATGTATAGGATAAGTCATAAAAATAGTGTATGAACGACGATTTACACAGGAGTACAGAATGACAAACATACAACACAAACGAACACTTATAATTAAATACATAATCTTTGACGGGTCTATTACAGGGTCTAAAAATATTAATGTAAACTCTATAGTTTATATAAACATTTTGTCTAGAAAAGCTTCTTGATCCTATTTTTCAAGGGTTTGCTAAATAACCTTTATTTTCCTTGGAGACTTTATAATAAAGAATAGGAATAGTCTATAAAGGAGTCATTACATAGCTACTCGTAACTAAAACTTACTGTTAAGGAAATGTGATACATCATATATACATTCCTGTACAAGAAAGTTTTTGAGTTTTCTTTTAAAAATATTAATGTTATTTTCCCTTATGCAGATGGGCAAATGATTAAGGAATTGGATGCCTTTAAATATTGAGCTTTTCTCGAACAACGAGGTACAATGTTTAAGAGGTCGTATAGAATCGGCAGTTCTTGTACGGTAGTTATGGTACTCACAGTTACGCATGAAACTATTATAATTACTTTTTGCGTATAGTATACATTTGTAGATGTATATAGAATAAAAAGTATATTAAATTGTTTAAAATAATATTTGCATGTTTGTCTGAGATTAAGGTTAAATATTAGACGAATTATCCACTTTTGAGAAATAAAAATTCTGGAAGCATCGCCCGCACTTCCCCATAAGATAACGTTGTAAGAAATATGAGAATAAACAATAGCATAATAAACACCAATTAGTTGATCAATGGTAAATATATTTTTCAGCTGAAGTATTGCATATAAACTACTATTTATAACTTCTTACATATGTGATTTATGTGAGTAGTCCACCTCATATTACTATCCAAGTAGACTCATAGGAATTTGGCGGTATTTGAAAACTGAATATTTATATTTTTAACTAAGACTGATATATTGCCTGAAATTTCCGTTCTGTTGAAAAAATGCATACAAACAGTTTTGTTTGCATTAACCATTAATAATTACTGCGCCTATAAAACAATCTCTGGAATCTGGATCTATCTGTTTGTAATTTTGGACAATACACATCACAATCTGATAGGTAATTTCGAGATAATTAATGACTTACTAAGTTTTATTTTTTTTTGTGGGTATTGTTGCTTTATAACGAAATTATTAAGCACAATCTGAATCAAAGTTATAAATTTCTGTCTTCGTATATACAATTTTATGGTTACGTTCAGTGTAGTATATTTTAGTTTTTATGTTTTTTAAAAAAAGTAGTAATACGTACTAAATAAATAAACATAAAAAAGGAAATCTGAATCTTTGTGCTTGTCTAATTTTTACTCATGTTTCAAATTGACAACGCAGTTTAAATAGATCCATAGTAAACAATAATAATATAAAGATACCATTATTTAAAACTTGACTGTATTTAAACTAGAATCACAGAAATAAATGCAATTTTTTTTTTAAAGAAATTAAAGGAAAATAAATTTTTGTTGATGATATGCTTAAGGTCAGTTTATTTTTTTACAATACGAAATTCTTACGATTCTGGCTCGTTTACGATAAGTAAGTTAAAATATTCTTGAAGCATTTGTCCCATTTACCGACCGTCACAATTTTATTACAATCTGGAAATTACTAAAAGCAGCTCGTCAACATTCATTTCAGTCGCAAAATGCTCAGAGAAAGAAATACGTTTAATTATTTCAAGAAATAATTTAAATATTAAACGTCTTTTAGCACAAATATGTGATAAAAGACCTGAAATGTTTTGCAATGTGTAGTTTTAGAATAGTTATAGTTAAATAGAATGTAAAAGTGTGTATTCAATGTAAATAATTTTATGAAAGGGACAATACAAAACCATGCTAGCAAAAATTTGCGAAAAACAAACAATATTCTGAATTATCAAAATTTTGAATTTTTGCCATATCTGGGACGTGTCGATGTGATATGGAAAATAGATTGCTGATCAGTCTGCCAACTACAAAAACAAAGGAAAATATATCCTTTATTGTAAGCGAATATTTAGACATATATCGGAAATATAGTACTGCAAGACCTGCACAAGCAGATAGTAACAGATTTTTTTTTTAATATTCAAAACCAATAGAAATTCATACATTTACGAAAATGCCAAAAGAATTTGTTGCGTTTATCAAACAGAAGGATGCTCATGAATATTCCGGACATTGTTTCTGTAGAACTTCAGCTACACTATTAATGAATTCAGGAGCTGGTATCACAACTTTAAAAATGCATGGTGGATGGAAATCTTCAACGGTAGCTGATGGCTGCATTGAGGAGTTCATAACTCGTAAATCAGTTGTTAGCAAATTTTCCTACTGCAAGTACATCAAGTGCTTTAAGCAATTTTTTAAATAATTCAACACTAGGAGGATTCAGTAGTTCATAAACTATTTACTAATAGAAACACAACCTATACTGGGTGTCCTGAAATTCATGCAACAAAATTTGGTCATAGATTCTTAAGACAAATTTAGGGTACCCTTATATTTTCTTTTTGCCAACTGGCCCCCTCTTTCGGAGTTGCAGCCCTCTGAATTTCGCCCTTCAGAATAATATTTTTTTTATATCTCAGAACCCTGTTGAACGAGAATTACTAAATTTGGTACACAGGGGTTTTATGACATATGGAATCTGATGGTGCAACGTTTTTTGGCGGGGAACCCCCTTAAGACAATTTTTCGTGGGCCCCCTTGTCTTTGGAGCCAAAATAATTTGGTCGCATATTTAAATTTCTTAAAAATTATCAGTCCACTAGAAAGCCATTAAATTTAGAAACTTTGTGTCTCTTTATACTTTTTTCGTAAAACGCAATGTTTTCGAGAAAAATGCCAAGATGTGATCGAATGCATATAGTGATTCGCCATTTTCCTCAAAAACATTGCGTTTTACGAAACAAATATCAAGAGACAAAAAAGTTTCTAAATTCAATGGTTTTCTAGCTAACTAATAATTTAAAATATAATTTGCGACCAATTTTTTCTGGTTCCAAAGACAAGGGGGCCCACGAAAAAGTGTCTTAAGGGGGTTTCTCTCCAAAAAGCGTGGCACTGTGAGATTCCACATGTCATAAAACCCCGGTATACCAAATTTAGTGATTCTCGTACAACAGGGTTCTGAGGTATAAAAAAAAGATTATTCTGAAGGGCGAAATTCAGGAGGCTGTAACTCCGAAAGAGGGGGCCAGTTGGCAAAAAGAAAAAATACGGGTCCCCTAAATTTGTCTTAAGAATCTATGACCAAATTTTGTTGCATGAATTTCGGTACACCCTGTATAGATAAAGCCCTTACAGGCTGTTCTAATTTCATTATAAATGTTTACAAGCTCTTGTCAGGTATTCGTCCCTGGTTACTGAACTACAAAGTATCAGGGTCGACGTTCGATTAGATTCATTGGTGGGTCCGCTGAGGTCCTATTACGAAATCCGCCTTGCTCGGACAATTGCCGCTTTTGATTTGCTTTTTTGATTTGAATTGTAGTCGATTGGAAGGGGTGGTGAACGGAGTTTTTATTTTCTGAAATTCGAAACTGGAGTGTTTTTTCAATCTTACGGATGCTCTGGTGTCGTCTGCCATGACTCTGGTGTTTGCGGGCGGTTGGGAGCTTTGTAAAGAATTTCGACGGAAATTTTCAAAACAGTCGAAAATGTTATTTCCAGCGCTGCGCCTTTTATTTCTCGTGGAGGGTAATTTGGGTCTGCTCGGCAAGTGTTTCTTCGTTTGCCGGGATTGATCCTATTTACAGTGATTGGAGACGGTTTTGTGACTCCGAATGGAAAGATTAATGAAAATTTGAAATCTGCTCTAGACTTAGAATACGACATATCATTTATACAGGGTGTTTGGTAAGTCAATGCATTCCTTGCAGAAGGTTATGGTACGAGTGATTTGTGATATATTTCCTCAATATACCAAATTCCGAATACGCTTAGTTTCTGATCTACAGGGTGATAAAGTTTTAATAAAAAAAATGCCAATTTATAAATATTGCGGAAACCGCTTAGAATATTTTAATGAAATTTTACAAGCTTTGACAATTAAAAACAATACATGATAAAATATTGTTTTTAGTTTCACTAGTAGCGGCGTGTGCACAGGCACGTCTTTGGATATTTTTAATGGAAAAAATGATACGCCATTCATTTTTCTTAAAATAAAAATTATTTTTCAATTCCTTGTTCAATTTGGAAGAGAAAAGGTATCTCGACTGTTTTTCCTATGACGCACCGTTTTCGAGTAAAAAAATGAAAATCGACTTATTGCATGGCGTAATCCGGTTTCAATAATAATTTGAAAAATATCAGAAATTATGCATTCAGCTCTTTTTGTACCAATTTTATTACAAAAAATTATTATTCCTCGCAATTAACATCAGTCTAAAAAATTTTTTATCAGTTTTTAGATTCACTATTCACTATCTAAACAGAAATTAACAAGTTTGCTGTGTACTCGTTTTTGTTATTGTTTGACAAAATTAATAATAGTCAGTTAAGTGCTTAATTTCTGTTATTTTTCAAATTATTGAAAGCAAATTACGCCATGCAATAAATCGATTTTATTTTTTTTTATCGAAAACGGTGCGTTATAAGAAAACCAATCGAGATCCCTTTTCTTTAACAATATCTAGAGACACGCCTGTGCGCACACCACTGGTGAAACTGAAAACAATATTTTAATTGTAAAACATGTATTGTTGTTAACTGTCAAAACCTGTAAAATTTCATTAAAATATTCTAAGCGGTTTCCGCAATATTTATAAATTTGCATTTTTTTATTAAAACTTTAACATCGAAGATTAAGAGCGTTTTCGGAATATGGTATATTAAGGCGATATATTACAAAACACTTGTACTATAACTTCCTGCAAGGAATGCATCGACTTACCAAACACCCTGTATATTACACGATGTGCTTACGTGGAAGTAGGAAACATTTATTTCAGTTTTATTAGTACAATGTGGACTTATTTCATTAATACACCAGATTCAATTTGGAAATATTTGTACTCGAATATTTGTGAAGTAAGACATGTTTTTATTTGGTTTAAGAATTTAAAACTACGTATTTCCTCTTCATAACATTATAGACCTACAACTTCGGAAAAATATAATTCGCCTACTTCTACTTTTTTCAGTTTTAGAATTAACTATGCTTTATAATAAATAACGATGCAGAACATGTTGTAGTTGTTTTATTTTGTTTTTGTTGTCCTCGAAGAGACTAGCAAATAGGCAGGTCAACATTATTTTAAAGAAGAGAAAAATGAAAAACTGAAAAAAATAGGAAATATCTCAATTTTGAGGAATGTCTCTTGGATCGCTTGGCACATCATTTACCATTCTCAAGCGCAGCAGCAAGCATCAGGTACTAACCACAGTGATTACCCGGCCTTCTATTAATTACTCGTGCAACGCGGCGCGCATAAAAAGAGAACCGCGATCGCTATAAGGAGAAGCGCAATAAGAGTTAATCCATAATCTACTCCCACATATCAGTCCGCGATGGACTCTTTTCAAGTAGGCGTTGCATTAATTTAAACATAAACAACGAACATTTGAGTGACTGATGCTTGGCATACTGGATGCCAAGCATTTACTGCTACGGGAGTGAAACGAATCGGCGATCCGCAGCGCGTTGCGGCCTACACTGACAGAAATAATTGTTGTGCATCCCAATTAAAAATAATAACCAATTAACATCAGATCAAAACGTAATTGCTAATTATTAACATTGTGTTGGTCTTACGCCTTTAATCGTAGTAGTTTTATTTAAGAAAAGTTGAGGTTTTAAAATTCCTTTCTTTTGTGAAATTTGCAAACCTTCGAATATATAGGGTGTTCAATGGTCTACCAAAAAATATACAGAAGTAAGAAAAAAAGTTGATGCAGTGTTGCCCACTAAGAAGAGGTCTCCACTCATTTGTTTTAATGCACAATTCGACTTAAATACTTTTAGTGGTTTTCTAGATGTACATACTGAATCAAGTACGATATCGAGTTGGTAGTTTATGGCATGTTGAGATTTTTTAAAACTGATCTTTGGAAAAATTTCTTTATGGATCTACTATTAGTCTTAGCCTTAAATAAGATCACTTAATGACTTAATGCATCTACAGGGTGATTCACAACTTGAGAAATGGAGTCAATATTGTAAAAAAAATGTAAAATCCTTATAGTTTCCGAGAAAAGAATTATTAAAGATGTAGTACTTTCAAACATTTCATAACTGGGCAACTGTAGTCTCTAGCGTCATTCGTAACACGCGTGGAGAGCCACGTGGCTTCAGCAACTCCAAATACTGAAATCCGATTTTACAGTCGTCGTTGCCATAGTGTTTACAATAGTTTTTTAGTAGTTAGTGTCAAACATGGCATGCGTGTATATCATTTTATGATGAAGCAAAAAGAATTTGTATTAGGTTTGAAGCTAGTCACTGTTTTTCTCCATTTTTTTGAAAAAAAATAAATATCTCGAAAACGGTTAATTTTTGGGAACAGGGAAACTTCATAAAAGTCCACCTAAAATAACACGTAGATTCCAAAATTGCAGTTGTATATAGGGTGTTCCATTTAAAATAATCAAATTGATGGCGACTTCCGGTATAACCGCAAGTGTTACGTGGACGCCATTATTTTAGTTGAGAAGGGCATGCCCGACAACCAGATATCCCAAATTTTCAAAATTCCAATCGAAGTAGTCTCCGAAATAATTCTAATGAGCCGTCGCTGTGAGACACCCTGTATGATAAGAGTTACCTAGACCACTTCATTCAAGGATGGTTCAGTTACCCACTTGTTTAGAAAAATGAAACAAACTATGTTCAAATGCTTCAATTATATCCACCATTAGTATCATCATGTTCAGTGGTTATTGAGTCAAATATCCATTGGCATTGCTTTGTGTTTCAGCCGAAGCCACTTGCTCATGGCGAATGTTAAGGATCGATGCAATGGAGTTTTTAATTATCAAAAATCAGAATGACCCTAATTAATTTAGAACGGGAAGGCAAGCGATGGTTAATTTAAGATCCATTCCAGGGCGCTCGTTGCAGTGGTTTATTTCACACCGACAATTTATCAGTTAAGCGATACACTTCAAATTATAAATGCTTCGAGATAAAACGTGACCTCGGGGCTGCAATGCAAGGCTGCAGAAATGCGGCCAATAAATTTCTGATTGCGGGGGGCTATAGTTTTCTTTATTACGAAATTTTAAAAAGAAAAAAAGTATGTTTTATTTAGAATTGATCATTAAATTATACAGAACAATATTTTATCCAGAATTAATAATGAAAAAAATCGGGATGGGCTTTGTTTATAATTAAAAATATGGCAGCAATGTTTCCAGTCTTCTGTGACAGTTAAAGACAGTTAACAATTTCCGGGATGGTTGCCACGTCATCGGTATGGATTTTTGAGATTTTTGACATTCCAAGACACATCATATTAAACTTTCAAAACTGAGGCAGCTAGCACAGAAACTGTAACTGTAACTTTCGATGTTGTTGGTATTATGTAACAGTTTATTTGGAAAGTATTGTTAGCTTGATAAGGCGTAGGTACAAATAAATTTTTTGTTTCTCAAAAATTAAATCTAAATTTGATTTATTTTCTTCATTATCTTTATCCAATAAAAATTACAAGGCGACTGATTTGTATATTGTTAATATTAGAAGTCCCACCCCTCTTCAGTGATTCAGACTCCTCCAGTTATAATGAAAGCTCCATCAGTTCCTTTAAATGTTAGTAAATTGTATAGGTACATATTAGGATTCTACCCGTTATTTTCCAATTATATAGATTCTAAATATTGTCTCTTGTACACTATCATTTTCCACTGTGACTGTTTGTGGCCTATTGCGGATGTCTATGATTTTAGAGCTCCTTATCTAAGCGATGTTGTATTTGTAGAGTTACTGCTGATGATACCAAAAGTAAAAAAAAGCGGAAAGGCCACTATGAAAAATCTTGCCTGAGAAGCGATTCCGTCTGTATCAGTTTTAAACTCATGAAGAACCGAAAATCATCAAACCGGGCTTCGTATCATCCTCCACAAAGCCTAGCCGAGAACAACAAGGACATATAAAAGATTCTTAGCTAAAACTAAGGAAATGAAAGGTAATTCTATAACTTGCGGTGATCCTGAGAAGCGTTCGTATATTATATATAGCTTTTACAGTACCTCTTTTATATTGATTCTAGTTTTCGGTTTTTCTCTTACTAGCAGTAGATCTTCTTCTGTCTTCTTCCAAACCAATTTTACTGAGATGATTCCTGTATATGTAATATTCAGTTAGAAATCCTACTGATATCGACATATTCCTCCTTCGCTGGTTATTTTATTCCTCTTAGCTTGGTTCTGCTCAATCTTGTCACTAAGGCAAAGGTAAGAGACACTTGTACAGGAACAGTACTTTTACTTTCTTAAGGAAGCAGCCAGTAATGACGCAGGAGGGTTTGGACCCCTTTAGGACTATAAATACCATGTTCTGCAGTATTATTCTATAACTCTTTAAGATGGCTAAAACTTTAGAAATTGAACATAACATCATATGAATGTTTAAGTCGTCAAGAGAATTTGGTATTCTGTAAAGTGGTAAGCTGGTAATTAGTTCGAAAAAGAGAGACGAGTCTAAAATTTAAGGCAACTACAGAGTTGACTGTAAGTTCTTTGGTAATTTATTTTGTCTAGAGTATGCGTACATGATACTTATTAATATTTAATAAAACAATATATAATATAAGACAAGACAGAACACAAGATATAAAAACACGTTGATCTCTTAGGGTAGGAATAATTAACCTCTGGTTGTATTTCAATCAGATTTTTTAAATTTTAAATGTTCTACAAAAGTCAAATAATATCCTTTGCAACAGACATTTTATTTTTTGTGGAAAACAGTCGGAAGGCATTTACAGAAGGCATTTGAGAAAAGCACCTAATTCATTCGATCTGCAATATATGGAATTCCGTATAATTTTTCGGATTGACAAAGAAACTGATCGGTATTTAATTAATCGATTAAGAATAAACATAAAATGCACAAGTCACCGCAAATGAAGGTAGAAGTGTTAATAAAAAATATCTAATTGAGTTTTAGAAATGATTTTAGGTTTTAGTAACTCTTCGATTCCTATCAAAGGGCAGTAGATCAAGGTTTTTTTTAGATATGAGTCACTAGAGCCATTTATGATGAATTTTTTAAATGAGGTTATACTTTTTCCTAATACAGATATGAATTTCAAAACATTTTAAGGTTACGTTTTGCTATAATTCTTCTTCTTAACACATTTCTGTGCTGTTACCACATTTTACGGACTAGAACTTTTAAGACCACGAGAAAAGTTATAGATGATCCTAATTATAATTTGTGACATACCACTAGTCTATAATTCATAAATCTTAAACAAATAGGCTAAACTTATCTCCCGGGTTTGAAACATTGTTACAGAATAGCACTACTGGTAACTAAACTAACGTCTCATTGTTCTGAGTTCCTACCTTACATTATTTAAACAACTTAATACCAATTTATATTGGTCTAATTTGACATACTATGAATTTTCTTGTACTTACACTCAATACATTTTGATATTTTTAACCCTTTTTGAAAATCCTGACATAATGGCACAATAAATTACCTGCAAGGATTCTTAAACTGAAGCTAGGAAATGAAAAAAATGAAAAATTAGTCAGCTACTAACCTTACTGATTAGAATTAGACTTTATATTTTTACAATTTTGGACCCGTAAGCAGACTTTATGATAAACCAGTAATTGAAGGTTCTTCGGGCGTTACTAATGCCCTCTAGATTTTTAAGCAAAAACAAAAGTTTTAAGCCTCTGTAAAAAATTCTGGATCATAATTTGATGGAATTTGGGATATAGGTTTTTATCTTGTATAATAATACCCAATTGTAATATAATTTTTTTTTTTATTACATAGCCACACAAAAAGAGAAAAGTTGTCTGTACTTTTCATGCGACACATGTTATCCGTAGTATTTTTGCCTACTGATCACGAATCCGGTGTCAGAATTGAGCTATCACATAACAGGAATTTTCTAACCTCAAAGAACAGGTCAAAAATAGCAAACATTCACGAAAAAGTGCTAGGAAAAGTAGAAATTTTTTTTTTTTTTCGAATGTTCATTTATATAGTTAAGACTCCGCCGAACGGAGAGCGGTCAGAATTGATGGTTCTTTTCTAACCTCAAAAAAACGGGTCAATTAAGGTCAGATATCATGAATTTTCAAAAAATAACAAATTCGCACCAAATTTGGTATACAGGGGTTTTGGGGTCGCCGATCTCGGATCCGAGGTCAATTTTGCAAAATTCAAGATGGCGGATACAAGATGGCCGACCAAATTGTCAAAAAATAACAGATTCGCATCAAATTTGGGGCCACTGATCACGAATTCGAGGTCAATTTTGCAAAATTTAAGATGGCGGCCGACCAAATTTTCAAAAATTTACACATTCGCGCCAAATTTGGTATACGGGGGTTTTCGAGGTCACTGATCACGAATCCGAGATCAGATTTAGAAAATTCAACCCGTGAATAGATCTTTTACCGAAAAAAGAACAAGATATAACCGAAAGAAAGTAAGTTAACACATGATTGGGTACTCAGTTTATAAAGTAAAATATTATAAAATGAATTTCGCAATTTTGAACTGGAATACGTAATCAGCGACCCCGTATACCAAATTTGCTGCGATTCTGTTATTTTTTGAAAATTTGGTCGGCCATCTTGGATCCGCCATCTTGAATTTTGCAAAATTGACCTCGGATCCGTGATCAGCGACCCAGAAAACCCCCGTATATCAAATTTGGCGCAAATCTGTTATTTGTATTTTTCTTGGCACTTTTTCATGATTATTTGCTATTTTTTACTTGTTTTTTTGAGGTTAGGAAATTCCTATTATTTAAGCACATTATGGTTTTAGTTTGTTTTATTATTAAAATGTTTTTCTCTATCCTTTTCAGGTTAAAATAATTCCTTACATCCAGGTACAACCGACAATCGAAAACTGTACTTGATACTACCTACTATTGATTATAAATTATATGTCTTGGTTTCCATAAGCACAGACCTCAGTCTTGAGAAAAAGAAATGGATTTTCACTTTTTTAGTTTTTTGAATATTTTTTTGAATAACTCAACAACGGAAAACAATCTGAAAATTTTCCACTCTTCATTTTCAATTCGTTTTTGTCTCCTTAATCAAATCCCAGAAGGACGGGCGTCACTTTTGGGACACCCTGTATACATGGTGATTCACAACTTATTCAAAAAAATAAGAAATGGAATCCATATCTTAAAAAAAATTTGTAAAATCCTTATAGTTTGCGAGAAAAAAACTATTGAAATTGTAGTACTTTCAACCATTACATAGCTGGACAACTGTAGTCTCTAGCGTTATTTGCAATACGCGTGGAGAGCCACGTGGCCTCAGCGACTCCGAATACTGAAATCCGATTTTACAATCGTCGTTGCGCTAGTGTTTACCTGTTATCTGTGGTGTTTACAATAGTTTTTTAGTAGTTATTGTCAAAAATGGCTTGCATGTATGGCAACTCGGAGGTGATGGATATCGTTTCAATTTATGATGAAGCAAGACAACATTTGTATTATGGTGAAGCATTTGTGTTATGGTGAAGCAAGACAACATTCGTAGAAACTGAGTAAGACGGACACAAATGTGTTTACACGTCCGTGGATAAAATTTTGAACAGTTGTTGTAACATCAGGTATGTCAAATTATTTTATTATTTGAAGCCACAAATTAATTTTATTAATTAATAATAACAATAGCGACAAAAGCAGTTGAATTTGCTAATATAAAATAGGTGCTATAAAATTCTATTTATTTCTTTGCGAAATATTTTGTCCGTTTTTATCACACTTTGCCGCCATGCCGGTCGCGTTGTGCCAAGTCAGGTTTTACAGTGGACCAATTTCCAGAGACGTGCAGAAGTGTATATTTTAAATCATTTTCGAACTGCCCTTTTTGATTTTTTCTTTACAAAACTGTATTTGTACGAGTCCCCTGTACATCAATTTTTTATTTCTTTTGATAAGTTCTGAATCACCCTGTATAGGCACAAGTAAAATATGCATTTATTTAATATCACTCAAAAACATTCTCATTCTATCTAGTAAACCGATGAAAACACATTCCTTGGATCTTAGTTTCACTTTGAGTCACAATTTTTGTGAAAATTATCACTGCACCAATATTCTAGGGACTTTAACAATAAGCTAAACCCAGTTCATAGTTATTTTAATATGAAAAATGTTTCCCCGAAAACTCCCGCATACCAAATTTGTCGCGAATCTGTAAAATTCGTGATATCTGACCTTAATTGACCTATTTTTTTGAGGTTAGGAAATTTATGTGATGTGATAGCTCAATTCTGACAACGGATTCGTGATCAGGAGGCAAAAATACTACAGATAATATATGTCGTATGAAAAGTACAGACATCATTTCTTTTTTTGTGTGGCTGTGTTATTTGATATAATAAAGCAAATATACATTTGATGTAATACTAATAAATAATAAGAATTTTTGCATTCAGTATTGTTACTATAAAAATAATGTTTAATTGTTTATTAAAAATAAAGAGGAAAGGTTATATTTTCAGTATACGATAAATTTCTCTTAAATTCCTTGAAGACGGCTCTGCTCATCCCAGAAATTGTTAGTTAAATTAAACCAAAGTTTACCGGCTCCGGTTGCATCCACCCACATACGTTAGCCGCCGGCCCGGTTCGGTTGTAAAGTCAAGTCGAATCGTAATCACTAATTACAGTACAACAGATTAAAATCAAGCTGTGCAAATTGCATTTTGAACACTTCGGATGGTTTACTATACAATAATTAAATACTCGCGGCGATAGCTTATTGTGCGCGTTCCGGATCAGTCACGGCCATTCCTTGGAATTAATATTAATGAGTTCTAATAGTAAATTAGATTATATGTGTCACAGTAGTAGATCAAAACGTCTTCGGCATTTTTCTGCATATGAATATTCGATCTTAGGCCTAATACGAAGTTGGAAAGCTGCTGTAAGAATGTTATTATTATTATTATTAATATGATTTTAAATTGATGTTTAAGATTAATAAATAACCAACCAACAGGTTTTTACAATGGGTACCGTAGAAATCGAGACAAGTAATATACAGTACGCGCCTAAAGTATGGAATAAATTCAGTAAAAACGAAACAAATATTTTTTGGGAAAAATTCTCGAACAGGTCAATTTTTAATTTAAAAAATACATATTTTAGCATAAAAGGCGATTTTCAACCGTCATTTGTTTTCGAGTATGACGTCATCGACATTTTTTTATATAGCAATCTCCTATTTTTTTTCTTGATTCTGAAAGATCGTTTCATTATCGATCCGACAGTATTAAAATGTTGCCATTTTACATAGGAAAGTTTTCGAGTAAATGACGATTGAATGTTAGAAAATCCAAATCAATTAAAATAAAGCAAAAACGTTATCAAATTTAGTTTTTCGAAATGCCCGAAAATTTTTATGGATCACGTAGGTGTAAATCTTTACAAAGTGTCACTGTCATACCGACTTTCTAAGTATTGTAAGCGATATAAAAATTATTGTTGAATTTAAAGTATTATGGCACATTTAACTGTCACTCAAAGAATTGAAATTTTAATACTTATCGGATGCGGGGATAGGACTAGAACGCAGTAGGAAGTTTGTTATTTATTTAATGAAAAACGTCCAGATCGCCGTATCAGCCAATCAACAGTCAGTAAGATATAATCTAAATTTAGAGAAACTGGTAAAGTTGTAGATATTCCAAAACCTGGACGTCCAAGCGTTAACGAAGATCACAAACAGAACATTTTGATAAGTATGGTAGATAATCCTCATAATACTTCACGATTGGTTGCATTAAACAATGAAATTAGTCAGACCACAGTGCTACGTATCCTGAAGAAGGAAAAATATCCCTACAAAATTCAACTTGTGCAGGAACTCAATGAAGACGATCCCGACCACCGCTTACACTTTTGTGAAATTATGATCGATTTATGTCAAGTAAATATAAATAAATAATAATAAATGTGTAATAAATACACCGGCAAATACTTTTTTCAAACGACGCCACGTTTTGTCTCAATGGTACAATGAACCGTCAAACTTGCAGGTATTGGAGTCGGGAAAATCCTCATTGGATGACGGAGACACATACCCAACACCAACAGAAATTAAATGTGTGGGCTGGAATAGTTGACAACAGAATAGTAGGGCATTTCTTCTTTGAAGGAACCCGTACAGGAGAAAGATATTTAGAGTTTTTACAAAATGACCTTGTTCCAGCGCTTGCATTTTTTCTAACGATAATAACCCTGATATTCCTGATGACACCAAATGGTTTCAGCAAGACGGTGCACCTCCGCACTATGCGCGCCCTGTTCGAGATTTTCTGGACAATTGTTTTCCTAGGAGGTGGATCGGCAGACGAAGACCGATAGAACGGCCCGCGAGATCCCCAGATCTTACACCCCTTATGGGGCTGCTTAAAGTCCAAAGTGTACGTTAATAGACCACATAATTTAGAAGAACTTCTAAATTGTATTATAGATGAAATACACAGAATTACCCCAAAAATAATTCATAATGTGCAAGAAGAATTTCTACACAGACTTGCGTATTGTCAAGAAGTTGATGGGTGGCAATTCGAACACTTAATTTAGGTAGAAAACTTAATGAATTGTATTTACATAGGAATTGTTATTTTTTTAATGAATAAAATTTACGTTTTCTAACATTCAATCGTCATTTACTCGAAAACTTTCCTATGTAAGATGGCAACATTTTAATAGTGTCGGATCGACAATGAAACGATCTTTCAAAATCAAGAAAAAAAAATAGGGTGTTGCTATTTAAAAAAATGTCGATAACGTCATTACTCGAAAACAAATGACGGTTGAAAATCGCCTTTTATGCTAAAATATGTATTTTTTAAATTAAAAATCGACCTGTTTGAGGATTTTTCCCAAAAAAAATTTGTTTCGTTTTTACTGAATTTATTCCATATTTTAGGTGCGTACTAATTAATTTATAATTCTTGTACATAATATCGTCTACTGCTGCTAGGTTTATTTTGATTCTTACTGTATACAGGGTGTTCTGGATATACATACAAAATATTATGAGGTATTTCTACTCATAAGAATAGTGGTACAAGTTACTACGACACCTCCTCCAAGACTCGGTATTAATAGAATTATACAATAAGTTATTTATTTTCAATTAATATTTTCTCGCAACGTTTTTCTATTAAGCGACTGGTTCCAAATTTGATATACTTAATATTGATAGCAAATCGTACCTACAAAAAAGCTCTGAGGCTCAGTGTCATTATTTATTAGAAAATTGACCTTACTTTCTTTATTTGCGATTTTTCAAAAAATCAAACGCCACTCTAGAGGTAAGAAGAAAAGGCGATTTTCGGAAGGAAGTTCAGGAATGAAACGGTTTTATATTACATGTTTTCAGGTAGTATCTAAAACTTTTTTCCTATATTCTCCACATAATTAAGCATTATTTAAACCGTTTATCCAAAAATCGGTATTTTCAAAATTCTCCAGTGGCTTTACCCCTTAATAATAATGAAATACAATAATATTCTTATGATTTTTTGTTAAAAAACGTAAAACTACAAATTTTCAAAACAATCGGTAGGTACATACATACTTAAAATATAACAAAAACCCGAAAATAATTTTTCAACTTTAACACCCTGTAGAACAAAAAGGTTCAACAATTGACTAAGGCATGTTTGGCTCAATCGCTATAATTTGAAGTTAGCAATCTGCCATTAAGCTGTGTATCATTATTAATTACTCCCCCTGTATACAGTTTAACAGAAAATAACTTCACGTAATAAAATGAATTAACAGTTATAAAAGGATGTTAACAAGAACAAACTAATACAAAACAATAAAAATTGATTTTTATCTAAACTATGTTTTAAATAAAATTTAACGATATTATATTTGGACAGTATTTTCACACTACTCCATTGCTACTAATAATAATTACCCAAGACAAGGAATTCATAAAACTGCATTTCTATCAATACTTTTTAACTGTTCTAGAAAAAAACGTCTCAGTTCGTCATAATTTCTAGGATGGAAGTTGCGTTAATTTTTTTAACTACCCCTCGCGCATTCTCAATAGACTTTGAATATGGGCTGCCAAAAGGCATCTTATAATTAATACATTGTTTGCTCTAATCTAGCTTTGGACTAGACTGGCAGTGAGGGTTGGAGTGTTTGCTGGTAGGATTTCATTTTTCCAAAATATTTACAAAACAAGTTCTCATTCTCTAATATTCCAACAACTTCAGGACTTCCAGAACAAATCCATCACGAAAAGACCACTTCTTATTTTTATACGTATCTTCCATTGTATCGTAAAGTTGCTGGTATATAAACTACAACATGACCAATGTGGCACAATTGGAAACCTTTTTCATAAAGGAAAACTACGCTGTTCAAAATTTTAACATCACTACTGACAAACAAGAGCATCTGTTGCTTACTCTATTTTATTAAATAATGATCATTTGTCACTGAATAATTTTTAAGTCACTTGACATCTTTTGTTATTGTGCTTTTTGAATTGGTTTAGGAAGCCATATAGTCGTAATTTCACAGGTTTTCCGGATCTTCTTCCTGAATAGAAACCTTTCTATGATTTTTTTTCTGAGGCTCTTTTGAAGTAAGTTATGTCCACTTCTTTATTCTGTCTGCAGTACCATTATTGAATCCAGACCATCGATCTTCTGATTGTTGAAGTATTGTCGTCCTCGTTACTTCATTAATATGAGCAGACATGTTAATCATAAAAACAAAACCTGCCATAAAAGTCATATAACTGGTAAGTGTATGTGCTCAGTTTATATGATAGTAATTAATATAAATAGTATATTACTTGTCCCGATTTCTACTTCACATCATTATTGCAACTCTACTTGAAAAGGCTAATTCTTGTTAAGATATTAAAGCTACTTTCTTTTTAAAGTTGACCTCTTTTATCTCTGAATCGTAGGTTAGCTGCATGCAGAGATACACAAATTGAATAAGTTATCTTATTTTAAAAAGATGCGACATGTACCTTAGGAAGAATCGGCCTTTCCAAAGACAAATTATTGCAACAATGATGGTCCTATAATGTATGTCGAACAAACAAATTGACGCGTTACGTTTGCATAAGGTTGAAATAACATTAGCATTGAAATTGGCATAAAAATAAGAGGGGTGAGTCATCAGAGCACATTATAAATACAGGAAGTGTAGTAGATTCAGGTAAAACACAAATTCTGTTCAGAGGAAGACCCTATAAGGTAATTCAGACCAACCTTAAGTATTTTCAATGAGACGAAGATATAAATTATCTAGCATTAATCAGTCTAATGTTTCTAAACCACGTACTCAAAGGTCTTGGATTAGAACACAAAACACATAAATATCTGAACTGAACATCCAGCTTCAAAATTTCTTCTGAAGAAGAGAGCAGCAAGTTATTCGAAATACCAAGAAACTGTAACTAATGTAACCACGTAATATTTTCAGTGATGGAATAATATGCGTATGAAATAGACTAAATGAAGGAGTTAAGAATTAAAGAATTAAAGAAGTGAGATTTTTTCTGATAGTGAATTAATAAATTTGAATAGCTGTATGTTTAGTTTAATGAGAACATTTTATTGAAAGAATGCTATGGGGTGCATGTGTTTTTTTTCTTAAAGTAATTACGTAATTGAGTCCGTTTTCTTCACGGTCCATTTTTTATTTTTGATAATTTTGCATTTAATCCGTTTATATGAAAGGAAATAAAAAGTGATTCATCAAATACCAGTTTAGTGCTGACCTAATTTTCTTGAAACTTTTTTTATGTAACTCGTAATCCAAACTTAATTAACCACACCACTGTAATCTCGAGATGTATACATTAAAAAATATATAAAAGTAGAATTTAATAGATCCTGATATGCAAATTGTAGGGTGATTAAAATAAATACAATAATTAAAATCGCCGTGATAAAACGATCCGGTAGTATTATGGAAGCACCAGAATCCACATGAAAAAGAGAAAAATTTTTTAGTTACCATTGAAGAAGAAAAATTATTAAAAATAATGCTCCCAGCAACTAATATCGTTATTATGTAACTGAAGTCAGAACAATGCGGCTAGATTTATTTCCAGCAGGACATTATAAACATTTTTTTCTCCGAGCACACTCCCGCCAAGTTAGAGGTCAAGAGTCAACTATTTTATATTCTATACAATTACGACGCAGTGTTCAAATCGGTGAATACACGGATAAGAATTATCACTACAATTTACAAAATTACTATAATATATTACAGTCACTGTTCTGAAAAAAAATTGACAAATTGGCGTCCATTATCATCAATGGTTTATGTATTAATGCTGGAACATTACATTAGACACCAGATTTGTTAATTAATTATAATAGTGTTTTTAACACTGCCTTCATTTATCATACCGTGGAGCCAAATATTGTGAACAAAAATTAATACGTATTGTATTCATGAGGATAGCTGTCAAGAATTTATGAATCCATTATGTGTGACTAAATTAGTCACAATTTTCTATACAGGTATTATAAATAAATTTGAACTAGCCAATTCTTTAGAGAGCAATGTTTAAAGTCTTGTTAATATAAATTAGTTAAATTTGAAAGTATGAACAATCAATATTTTTGTAAAATATGAGTTAATCAGGATAATTCACATAACCTTGACTGATAACTCGAAAATGAAAAATAGTTTGTAAAGCGAAATGAGCCCATTTAGCTTCTTTTTTTTTAAATACATATATAATATATATAGTATATATTCTAAGCGGTTAATGTCCAAATGTTTTTTTCTAGATTTCTCTCTCAAAATCATTAATGAAAACGAAGAACAGGAAAACGCAGCAAGACTATGTTGTGACGTCATACCATTCGTTGGTGGCTAGCCCAGACTTGACTGGGTCTCACATAAATGATATAAAACCTGATGTTATAAAAGCCACACCACATAGATAACTTGACAATAGGTAATAGAGCACTGAACCAGCGGATCGAGCCATTCGAGTGGTGTGACGTCATATATGCTTTGCGAACGGCATGGATCGTAATTATTTTGAAATTATCTATTAAGGTTATAATATTAAAGTTATTGGTCTACTTTTTTACCTTATATTTAGAAGGTAAAATACTTTCGAAAAATGTAAAAACAAGACATGTTATGAATTATATTACTGAATGAGTGCATTATGTAAAGTCAATTGAGAAGAAGTCTTCGATAACATTAACCGAAGTGGAGTTTTCCAAAGCAAGATGTAGATGGCAATCAAAAGATATATTCGATATTTTCGTCAGCAAGAACTTTTAAGTCAGTTATTTCTTAGAAACAAAAGTGAAAATCTGTCGCAACTTTAAGTCGAAGATACTCAAAACTCGTTATAGCTTGAAACGATGAAATGGGAGATTTTAAATCAATACAGCTTCGATATTTTAACTAGATTAAAAGTTTTAACGAAAACTGGAATTATGTACCGTCAAAATAGTTTTATTAATAAATTATTTGAGATAACATTACATTAATGAAAATGAAGACAAATATGTGCAGATTATTGTCTGTAGTATGTTCTTTAGAAATTTATCCAAAAATATAGTTACCACTCTTGACAAGTTTAAACTTTTCAAGAGTGGTAAGCAAACTGTCGTTTAAAAAACAAAAATGACAATTTAAGAAATAGAAATAATATATATATTTTTTTATAACTCCTATAAAAACAGTACACCAAGGCTATAGAAAAATAAAATTGTGTATCATGTATTAAAAAACTGTGAACATAAATATTTAAAAATATGCATAAGAACTTGTGAGGGTTGTATGTGAAAAGTATATCGATGTGAGAGTAAATCATGAAATTAAAATATTTAATTCAGTGAAATCTACCAAGACAAATATTAAATAAACTAATACTTAAAGAACCATAAATATATTTAAATTATTTTGTAGGTTTATTTAATATAAGCAAGACATTAAAATATATTATTTTCTGAATTCCAAACTTGGAAAATGAATATTTGTCATAAGTGTAAAAATACTGCTTAATCCGGACCTATTCAAAGTATGCGCGGTCAGATTACCTCGCACCCTCCACTTCCCCGCAATTTGGCTTCATCGGTTCCCGTGATTTGTTATAAGAAGCTTACACTCTAGGTGCTCTATGGGCTAGACGGTATTAAACTATTCATTTCATAGATTCATTTTACATAAAAATAACAAACAATTCCAAATTTCTTTATACTTAATAAAATTTTTTGTGAAAAAACTCGATATATTAGACAATTTGCAGATGGTATGTATATAGGATTATCTTTGTAATCTACATTAAAACATGACATGATTCATGAAGATTGTATGAATGGCCATAGAGATATTTTAGTCAACTGGAAGGAAGTGATCAATCAGCTCTTTGATTAAACGATTTGATTTGAGTTGTGATAAGTTAATCTAACGATCCTAAATATTTAGCTATAATGAGTACAATACTTATTTCGTCATAACTTCTGAAAAAGTAAATACACAGACAATGATTTTACTTTTGATAAACATATAATATGGTTTTGCTTTACTTTCCTTTAATCCTTAAGATATACATAATATTGATTTAAAAAAATAGAGCATCAAACTACATCCTATTTCAAAAACCACTATATCATACCCTTGACTTTTTAGGGTGTATAATCAATCTCCTGCTCCAATCAGAACTCCAAAAAAACATATGCATATTAAACAGGAATATTCAATAATCCACGTACTAGTGTTGGCTTTAGTGCCTTTATTATAATTTAATCAATTTCTATGTTTATTGAATTAGTAAACACTGGGCGCCTCATAAAAACGTAATAGATAACATGACTTTGGGGTTTAATAGTCTAGCCCAAGGTAAACTGTGATTAATAATTTCTCAAAGACCCAAGATAAATGGTTGTATCTTCAATTTCGTGTCCCGTTTAAAATTTTCTCATGGAATTCTGTTTGTTTAGTATACTAATTGGTGAACAAAGAAAATATCACTTCGGCATTTTAAAAAACTAATAAATTACTTTTATGAAAGGTTAAGTTAATATGTACCTATATTAGTCTTTATAGAGGGTTTCCTCGTTTTTCGATCATAATTTTGACAGAAGACAGAAAGTATAAAAATAATAAGGGTATTTCCTATAACATTTACCTCTAAAATGTATCATTCTCATGATACAGGACGTTCAAGTTTTAAAAAATATGTTTATTATTTGTAATGGTTACTAAAATAATAAATATGTTTTGCCTAAACATACGCCATACATAATAAAAGGCTAATATTTTGTCGTAAAAAATATTTTATGTCTAAAGACACTGTTAGTATGTGGTTTTGTTCGCATTTGGACTCTGTAAGCTCTACGCCAATGGCAATGGACATACTTTTTGGGTTCAAATATTAAATCTTAATATTCCTTTCTAAAAAAGATACTTTTAGCTAGGAAACCCTCTATTTGAAATATTTTGACTTTTTTTAACTTAAACGTTATCTTATACATTTACATAAGTATTAGCTAAAAATTGTAGGATTAAGTAGACATTGTAAATTTATAAGTTAGAATCTATCTAAGAATAGAATAAAATTAGATGTGTTCTTCAATTATTCGAAAATACAAGATGTGTTCGCAGAGTTACTCACATTCTTAATAAACTTAGTATCACAATTTGGAAAACTCGCAGAGATCATAAAACAGCTTTTCACCTACAGGCTTAATTCCATGGATAACAACGCACACTTTCTCCAGCAAATACTATCTATGGACACAATTTACATTTATGGGACCTTGAAAATGTGTTGATTAGAATTTATTACTCTTACATTTTACCTGATACTTGACTTTTTGGAGGCTAATCACTGTAACACGTGGGAGGAAATACCACTCACAATACATGACAAAAGAAATGCATGGATACAATTGGATGGCTGCCCTGTACATATGGACGGCAAGTTCAAGAATGGTTAAATACTGTTTACGGGTCAAGGTGGTCAAGGTGGTCCAGTTGCTTAACATGCTCGACCACCAGATCTCAATCTCTTATATTTTTTCTTTGGAACTTCTTAAAACAACTAATATATGCGACACCGGTCTAAATAGAGAAGTTTTATTAATCAAATCGTACTGGAACAGCTTGTGTAATGAGGCAAATAAGGACATTAAAAGAAATCAATGTCATCTTTGCATTGAAGAAAATTACCTTATTTTGAAATTTTGTTAAATTATTTTTTTTCTAAATTATAGCTTTTAAATGCTTAATTTCAAATAAATACTTAAATTTTTTGTTAGTATGTTTTTCCGTTACAGAATCCAAACTACTACACAAACTATAACAACGCTACAAACAAACACGCAAACTAATTGAACACAATATTTCTCAATATTGTTAAAAACTCATAAACTTGCAGTAATTTATGTAAATCCACACGATAATACTCACTAAAATGGTCAAAATATTTTAAAAAAGATTTTCTGAGAACATTTGTCAAGAACATCTTTTTTAGAAAAGAGGATCTGGATTTAAAACCATTGGCATGTTTATTGGAGTTTGAAAGACCTTTTAGGTATCTGCCCTCTCCCTGAAGATTCTTGCCGCTTCAAAGAAACGGAAAAGAAAAATGAATTTTTAATTTTTTTCTTAAATATGGAATTACGTAAATTTAATTGTGTACATTTTCCCATCAAAACGCATTTACAGTATAATTTCTTGTTCTTCACCTTAATTACAAGATGTAGAAATCACCAATCCTACAAGTAATTTCTTGCATTAAGTACTTTTCTTCTATTGTCAATATGATAATTAAAAAATGTGTTTTAGGTATCTTGATTTATTTAAAATGAATTTGTTTTAAATATCGTACAGATAATAGTTTTCGAGGAAAACAAAACTACACTATCGCTGAAATGACCGATATGCAATAAAGAACACCTTTAGAAGAAGTAGTACCGAATTTGATTGATGAAAAATCAGACACCAGCATTAAAAATACTGATTTCTTTAGAGGTAGTTAAATATCAACCTCATGATAGTGATGATAGTGATATTAATGGAACAACTTTTATATCCCTTTCATAGACAACGCGTCTAACCTCTTTTACCGCGAAATTTTCCTCTACGCCTTGTTTTCCTTATTGGATTATCTAAATGATTGGGTAAAATCGTATGTTTCTGGTACAGATTCGTTTACAGACGAAGTCAGTTTCTTAAGATAATCGATAATTAATTATCATAATAAATTATAATGCAAACATTCAGACATAAGATACGCATTTTTTTTCCGCTTAGTTTTAGATCTCAATTTTATGTAAATAATTATAGCTGTTCTTATTTTAAACTCTGTACTTTATGCTTGTTTTTTTTTAAGTTTTTTTAATCTGTTAACTTGTATATTTTTCTTTTATATATTGTGATTTGTTATAATATTAACCTCTTTCCTATCCTCTAATTGGATTTCTGGCTAGACAGTATAGTAAATAAATAAATAAATAAATAACAATCGGAAGGGGAAAATCCCCATGTCTTAGTCAAAGTTCATCATCAACAGTTCTCATTAAATGTGTGAATTGGAGCTATTGGACGCCACTTAATTGGCTCAGTGAAGACTCATATACTCACTATCTCGATGAAATACTTCCAGTACTTCTTGAAGATGAAAGTACATTTAAATGACAGAGCTTGGTTTTGGTTTTGGTTTATGCTTGACGGGGCTCTTGATTTGGTGTAGAGGCACAACAATAATTAAACGAAGCATATTCAAAACAATGGAAAAGCCGTAACAGACCTCAGTTTTGGACAAAGATCAATGCTTCCAACATTTATTATTATATTTAATGATTTTTTCAACCTATTCTAATTCGTTTTAATATGTTTTCATTTTATTCAAAATTTTCGCACGAAGAATAAAAAATAGATACAACTTACCCATTAGATTTCCAAAAGTCAGACAAAACATATTGTTCAGCCCTTCAAGACACCATTGAAAACTTGGATTTTCCCATCTCACGCAGAACATCACATTCATAAAGTATATTCGAAGGCATGAAAAAAGCCATCCCTTAAATGACGAACAATATGTCATTTTTAAATCAGAAGATTAATCTTGGAATGTAATTAATAACCCATCAGTAGCATGAAAAATGTTTAAGGTCCGATCAGATAACACCATTTACATGCGTGGCATTTTTTTCATCAATGTGTCAAGATAGAGTTATCAACTATAAATACTATAATTGTTTCGTACGCGTAATAAGCCAATTTGATATACCCTGGGTTAACGTCAAGGAGTCAAGGTATTAAACGCTGCCACCCACACAGATTCTTGTCAGGTGGAAGCTGCTACTAACCATAGGCGGACCTAGGGGACAACTTGACTCTTGCATACACCAGAGAATGCTCATTATGCGCATATAAATATTATTATATTTTTAACGGTAACTAAGAAAAGCAGAGATAATGTTTTCAGAGGTTTGTAAAATTTATTAATCCATTATTAACTTATCTTTACTTTATCGTCATCTTAATAAAAAAAAGAGGTATTCGTAGTTGTACTTCTTAGAGAGGGGTGCATTTTCTTCTCTCTCTTTCTTTCTACATAGATTAATCATCTGTATAGAACTTGATTATCTTTTTTATCTTATCCAGAGAACGATTCAATGATTCTTAATCCAATTTGTTTGTATTTTATTCAAAGGATAAATTTAGATAAAATTTAATTTGACTATCGAATAAACGTGATTTTTTACAGTTTAATGGTACATACCAAAAACGGTTGAAATAACTAATGTATGATGGAAATCTTCTAGTCCTGATTTTAACTACCCCAATCTGGTTAGTCAGATTAATTTTTGTTAGTTACTTTAGTTCTAAAAAATTTACTTTTTTATGCCTTACATATATTCAACGTATCTTAATTCTCTCATTAATACTCCTTCACTAAAACAAGAATATTTTATAAAGAAAATATCTTCAAAATGAAATACCGAGTAGGTAAAAACTATAAAATTGTAGTGGCTAAGATTTTTCTTAAGAACATGGAAATTTTGAATTTTATTCAGCTTCTCATTGTGGACTATTTAATTGGTACATACTCTTTCATAGAAAAGTTGAATATTTCAAATATAAAATTGCAATTAAACCTTTAAAGAAAGGGCAATACAATTTCTATTTGATTTTTTTTGTATTTTACAAGAATTGTGTCACTTATCTGGAAACGCACTGTAAACACATACAAGTAAATAATTTCAGATTATATGTTAAATATAGATGAGCAGGTAGATATATTATAGAAACATATTTTCATTGCCTAAATGTAATTTTTACCTTAGTTAGATGGAGTATGGAAATGATATAGGTATTAAAATTTGCATAACACTATTTTCTGTCGTTTATTCTTTTCTGACATATTCATTTCTTGTTTTGATGTTATTTGTATTACATTCTTGGGCTTTAAATACAACGGAATGTACTAAAGGTACTTCTTATTTAAACTACTGATAGTAATTGCGTATTAAAAGTACATGAATTTTTATTTTATGCATGAGAAGAACTATTTCCATTGGTCAACAGTATAAAGGTTACTGGTTTCTGAATTACCTTATTTAAATGTAACTTTAATGTCCTCAAAGGCGGCAAATAACTCTGAATAGAAATAGAAAAGGCTAACGTAATATACAGGGTGATGACAAGTAATGTAACGGCAGATTGGTACAATCTAGATTAGTAGAAAATTACCGTTTGATCAATTTAAATAAGTAATATTATTTTCTATGCAGAAATTAAACCCTAATTATTTAATTTAATGTACATATTGAAGCATTCTCACAATATACAGGGCAAACTTTTCCGATATGAGAAGTGAATATAAAATGCGAATATACATTTTCTCAGTAGGAGAAACTATTTTATAATTTTCTTTATAAAACAAAAAGTTGTGGTATATTTAATATCAAAGGAAAGTAACATATTAGCTCTAAGTGTTCTCACCACTAAAATAATATTCCTCTGAAAGAAAAGGGTTTGTAGACTGTTTCTATAGAATAATATGTTTAGAGCGTATACATTTTGTAACAAATATACAAAATTTAAAAAAAAACGCTCATCTATATGCTCATTATTCAAAAAATTTTACTAAAAAGCGCTTAATACACCTTATGCATCTAGGAAATAGAAATTATAATGAGTTACATATACATACATATCCATAGTATTGTGTTGTAGGCTTTATGTTCTATTTGTACAGGGTGTCCCGAAATTCATGCAACAAAATTTGGTCACAGATTCTTAAGACAAATTTAGGGGACCCGTATTTTTTATTTTTGCCAAGTGACCCCCTCTTTCGGAGTTACAGCCCCCTGAAGTCCGCCCCTAAGAATAATCTTTATTTATATCTCAGAACCCTGCTGTACCAGAATCACTAAATTTGGTACACAGAGGTTTTATGACATGAGAAATCTGGTGGTGCTACGTTTTTTGGCGGGGAACCCCCTAAGACAATTTTTCGTGGGCCCCCTTGTCTTTGGAGCCAAAAACAATTGGTCGCATATTTAAATTTCTTAAAAATTATCTGTCCACTAGGAAGCCATTAAATTTAGAAACTTTTTGTCTCTTTACACTTTTTGCGTAAAACGCAATGTTTTCGAGAAAAATGTCAAAATGTGATCGAATGCATATCGTGATTCGCTATTTTCCTCAAAACGAAACAAATACCAAGAGACAAAAAAGTTTCTAAATTCAATGGCTTTCTAACTAACTAATAATTTAAAAAAAAAACATCAAATTTGCGAACAAATTTTTCTGGTTCCAAAGACAAGGGGTACCACGAAAAAGTGTTATAAGGGGGTTTTTCGCCAAAAAGCGTAGCACTTTGAGATTCCACATGTCATAAAACCCCTGTGTACCAAATTTAGTGATTCTCGTACAACATGGTTTTAAGATATAAAAAAGACTTCTTAGGGGCAGATTTCAGGGGGCTGTAACTCCGAAAGAGGGGATAAGTTGGCAAAAAGAAAAAATACAGGTCCCCTAAATTTATCTTAAGAATTTATGACCAAATTTTGTTGTATGAATTTCGGGCACCCTGTTTAGTACGGAAGATTTGTTGTATAGAAGCCAATTGGGATTTGTAAATAACAGCTGTATTAACAGAATTTTCGTTTTCATAAGGATTTCCGTTTTTGATGTATAAAACGCGTCTTAAAATGTTTAAGTGAACGTCACCTCTCGGCACATAATCGGTTATGATCGTAGAATATCCGATATTTCTCTGTGAATCGACTATTACACTTCTACTAGTTGGATGAGGATTGACAGTATAGACACATGTTTTGTCGGATACATAATCATACCGCGTTGTGTGAAGTGAAAAGTTATGTAACTGTTGCAAGTTTGTAATGGTTCTGTTTTTTCATATTTAAATCTTGTCCAAGTCTAAAAAAAATTATCCTGTATGCACTATTAGAAATCGCTGATGTTAAGTTTTACATAAAATGGAGTAAACTAAAAGACTAACGGTGACTAAGAAGAACACAAATGTAGTCAATCAACCAGAGGAAATAGAATTAGAAGAAAACAAAGTCAATATCTGAGAGAATGCTTCATTCTCAGGGTAGAAGAATTATAGTGTAAATACCCATCAAGTGTAATGTAATACAAACAGACACGGCTGCATTGCTACTAAGGAGATAAACTGGACAGTTTTGGGAGTGATTTGTCATCATTTTAATACTTAAATGTTTGTTATATATTTACATTTTTAATGTTAGCTTGTAATTGTAGTTCTAAAATAAAACTTAAAATTTGTAATTAGTACTAGATGTTCTAATAACGAGTATAGAACATTTTAATAACAGTTATAGCTGCCATTTCGTAATAGTATAAACAACGTTGTATATTAGTTAGGTATACAATAATTTAATAACTTTGTTATCAATACAACTATGTTATCACCTGTTCATCTGGCTCATACAGTGTATAATTTCTTATAATGGCATTTAGAATTCTAATAAATAATAAAGGGCATTTCTATCAGTGTGGAAAGCTCAAAATGTCATTATCAATACAAAAATCGAGGAAAGTGCTACAAAAAAATCATGCGCTAAAAATTCCACATTAGTTATATATTTCTGAAATGTTTTGTTCAAATATACAGGGGAAACTTTTCCGATGTGATAAGCGATTAAAAATATTCCCATTAGGACTTGTAAATGCAGTAGTAAGTTGTGGTACCATTCATACTGAACTGACAGTAGAAAAGGTATATAGGGATTTTTCGAATTGACAAGTAAATAAAAATCTCCTTATTAGAACTTGAATGTTAAATAATATTGAAAAGATAAGAAAAAGTTATGTGTTTTCAGAATTTAATTGTCAATTGAACAACTTATTAAATATAAAAATTAAAATATATGATTTTTGTCAGTGGTTGAATATTTTATATCAAATCTTAGAGAAAACATACAATTGAACATATCTCGGTAGCCACAAAATAATTACAATTTTCCCACAACTGTCTTTTAGTTATAAAATTCAGACTTGTTCCTCAGCACCAACCAAAAATAAATTATTTCTCAGAAATAGACCAAACGGAAAATAAGTTTCAATGAAAATACCATACCAAAATACCCCATTCACAAATTTTGTCTCAAAACTTTTTGTGATATCTAGTACTTGCATATCTACAGTCGGTCATAAATCGCCCTGTATTTTAGCTTCTAATAATTTTGATGGTACTGGAGATATTAGGAATAACATACTATATTTGAAAGCAGATATAGATAAGCGCGACGTGTTTTGCATTTGTGGGGCTGGCTTGTGCTAAGCCTTGTAGATCCAGTTGTGCTTTAAGATGTTATGACCGTTTCCCACCCTTCGTGGCAATTCCGCCTCTGCACCACTTGATACTATTACATGTTCGTATCTGATTTCCCATTAAAACATTCTGAGAGGCTACTAGATGTGAATGAAGCAAGCGAACATATTTTTTACCTCGCTACTGTCCGAGAATTTCGATACGCTTGTCACTCTTCCCTGCGCTGATGGTTGTTTAGATTTATTCTGAAATTGATGAGGTTCGGTCAATTATAATTTGTTTTTTTTTACACAAACGCCGTGGTTTCGAACCACCGCATTAATTACGTTCTTTCTTTTTAAGAGAGGTTCATTAAACGTCATAATATTATATAGTAGAATAAACTTAATCAAATCTGGATTGTTTGACCAGGCCCAAAACGTGTACGTTGTCGGAGACGAGTTATATTTGCTTTCTAAGTACCTTAACATCTAAATTTAAGTATTAATTAATGGGAAAAGGATCGATGGGAAAATATGGCTGGTACTAAAATAGTACAGTCGTTTGTTACAAGAATTAAAATGTCAGTATACATTTTTAACAATACTCCTTAACTGATAATATAACTGGAGTTTATCTATGACTGGATGCATAACAAAGGTCCTAACCTAATGAATTTCTGTAGCAAAATTACTTCATTCTTTAATTGTTACTTAAATACAGAAGTTATCAAATTTTAATCTCATGAAGATTACAAATAGTATATTTCTAACTTACATAAACTAGGAAGACGTTCTGTCTATTATTAAACACAAATTAAAAAATAAAACTTCATCTGGTCCCGATAATATATCCCGCTCTCTTATAAAAAAAATTATGAAGTATATTATGAAACCGTTGACCCACATTATTAATAAATCATATAGAGAAGGTGTTTTTCCTTCGATATTAAAAACCTCATTGGTATCTCCTATTTTTAAGAAAAATGATGTTGAAAATATGGAAAATTATAGTCCTATTTCTGTACCGCCGGTAATATCAAAAATCTTTGAATATGCAATGCTTTCGCAGTTGCTTACTTTTTGAAAAATAATAAAATCATTAACGAAAATCAACATGGTTTTCGTGAAGGTCATTCGACTACGAGCGCTATAATCTCTTTCTATGAAGAAATTTTTGATGCTATTGAAGCAAGCAACAGTCCGACTGGAATTTTTTGCGATCTCAGTCGGGCTTTTGATTGTGTTAACCATGACTTGCTACTAACAAAGTTCCAAGCTTATGGCATGAGAGGTTCAGCGCATGCTTGATTTTCTTCATATCTAAGGGGAAGAAAGCAAATGGTCAAAATACACAAATATGAAAGTAATAAAAAATCCACTTATATATCTTCCACTTTAAGTAATGATATTGGTGTCCCCCAACGTTCTGTTCTAGGGCCTATACTGTTACTGTATTATTTATATCAATGAATTGCCAAAAATAATTCCTGGTGCATCTCTTTCACAATATGCTGACGATACCTCGCTCCTCTTTTCAGATAAGTGTGAAATATCTCTTCAAAATAACATAAACGCAGGTATTTCCGATTTATGTAGATGGTTTAGTGAAAATTCTTTATTTTTTAATAGTGCTAAAGCAAACTATGAAATGTTTCATACATATCAAAGTCGGATATCATCCTCCCTAAATATAAAGTTTAATAATATCAATATCGAGAAAAGTAATACTGCTTCGTTTTTAGGCATCACTTTAGATAAAACTGACATTTGGGAATCACTTACCAATATATTAAATTCAAAGTGTTATCAAACAAGAATTTTGAAGGATGTTTAGAAATACCTCAGTTAATTTCCTTTTATTTTGCTCAAGTTCAATCAATGGAATTATTATTTGGGAAAGTTCATGTAGGGCAGATAGCGTTTTCATTGCCCAGAAACGTATTATCAGATGTATAGCTGGAGTACCCCCGACCCAGTCATGCCGCCCTTTTTACACAGAGTTTGGTATCCTCCCGTTGAAAAGTTTGTATATCCTTGAAATATTGTTATATATTTATAAAAATAAAGAACGTTTTATTATCAATGTATCTGTCCACTGTCATGATACTCGTAACAAACATAATTTTTGTGTCCCCTTCAAACGCCTCGGCATGACTTTGAAAGCTCACAATGTTTTGGGACTGAGGATATGTAACCATTTACCTCAACATCTGAAAAACATAAATAATTTACTTCTATTTAGAAAAAATCTTAAAATATATTTATTAAAAGCTTGTGCATACTCCGTTCAGGAATTTTTTGACAATAGCTGTTAGCTTATTTTAATTTTAATCTGTTGTAGGTTGTATTTTATTATATGTTTATATTGTATTTATTATTTTGCTTATTAATTGTTTGTATTGTAATTAATGTGGATCGGCCTGTATACCTTTTTTTTAACACGCAATTATATTGTATTATATAGTCTTGACTTATCCCATAGCAAAGCTGTAATGCTCTAGTTGGACTAATAAATACAGGGTAGCCCATCGAAAAGGTACCGCAAGGCATTTCAGGGTAGTAAACAACTTTTCGGCAAAATCCAAAAACAGGTCAAATTTGTTTCTGAGGGGGACAACTTTTGGCTCAAAAAGCATACCACAATCTTCAACCCCTAAGTGGGGGTGCTATCCCCTAAATTTTTCCAAATGGGAATGGGGGTCAAGTGGGGGGTCATTAGAAAGGGCTTTTAATTCTCTATACATCGATTCTTACTTTTTGAAAATCGATTCATTATTTTAGAAAATATGCAGCTTTGAAAATACGAACAATATTTTTGACGAGAAATACGAAAATCGATTTAATTTTTTAAAATTTGGGGGATGGCACCCCCACTTAGGGGGTTGAAGATTTTGCTATGCTTTTTGCGCCAAAAGTTGTCCTCCTCAGAAGCAAACTTTACCTGTTTTTGGATGTTGCCGAAAACTTCATTACTACCCTATAATGCCTTGCGGTACGTTTTCGATGGGCTACCCTGTATATCTATCTATCTATCAAATATCTAAAAACTGTATATTTAGCATTGCAGAACGGTCTATAAGTTCCACAGTTTGGTACAAATATGCTCTACCGCTGCTCCATATTACAGTTGGTTAAAAACTGACATATGTTAATTAAGGTCGAATGACATTTATAACTTAATACCCCTGTAGTTTTCCAGTTTCGTCGCATTTATTCCTTTACTGGGTACTATTTGGATAAATTATATTTTATTTTAGACAGTTCTGTTTCTGGAATTGATTCTTTAACACACCTATATATGATATCATATATGTGGTGATGAGAAATTAAAATTAATTTGGAATTGCCAATAAATATTTCATTTAAAAAACAAACACAGTTCTGTAAATATTCGTGCAAATAAATACCTAACAGTTCTGTTTATGTTGATAATAGAAAGGCAGTCATGAAACGACTTTATGGACGTGGTCAATAATAAATTCCCTGTCTAATTTTATGGTGCACAATTTAGTTTAAACAATTCTTTGCCTTTGTTACCACTTGAAAAAAAAAAAGAACTTTTTGATGAGACTTTCATTAGCAAACAATGCAAAAATCAGTGTAATAACCAGCACGTTGTAAAATAAAATGGTGTATTGAAATTAGAAGAGGGCAAATATAAAACAATTATGTATTTCAGAATCACTGGTGTAGTGTAAAAACATGTTTATTCATTTTCGAATATGAGAGTAAATAATTTTTTATAAATGTATTTGAGCTTATATGTTACTGTGTTACTATAAAAATTGTTTTAAAATGTTATTATGTCCGGTGGTAAATACATTACTACTGTTATTACGATGATTAAATAATAACTGGGCTAAATTAAGCATTAATTTTTCAATAAACAACGTTCCCATTTGAATTATAATATTAGATTGGGGTTATTAGTAATAAACCAACAATTTTTTAGGTAATTTGTATATTACCATAGTTTTTTTAAGAGAAGTTTGAAGTAAATTGGACAGGCGGCAGTTAGATCTATTGATCTACATATATATCGATAACGAGGTTTCTAGATACTATTTCTTTTTTTTGATGTACTTTACATCACATTAAATTCAAGGTTCATGATATTCACATATATTCAAGGACGGTTCACTGGAAAAAGTAAGCAAAAACTGATTATTTGAATACGCCGAGGTATTTACATATAGTATAGTAGTACAGTAGCACCTATCATTATCCAATTTTTTTAGGGCATCTTATTAATTTTAAATTTAATCCCTATACACATTTTCACTTGTATCGATTTGGTACCATCATTTTTAAGAGTGCCATTTTTATAAATAAAATGATGGGAGGCACAGTCTGCTAAATTTATACAGAATGCTTTTTACATTTCTTAATTGATTAATTCTATGTCATGGTTATAATTGTTGTATACTGTATCAGAAGGTGAAAATGTAACTTTTATAACTGAAACTATATTAAGTTTATCATAGAGCCTGCGTGAAGGGATAACAGCGAAACAGATTTCGTAGGATTTTCTACTATTCGTTGTCGCACATTTTCAACATTTTCTGTTATATCTTTTAATAAGGATTAATTTATGATTTTTAAATACATACATCAAAAGGTATATTAATATAAGGAAGGGGTTCAAACAATTATTCCATTCAGAACTGCATGAGCAAGATCAACTTCCATCTGGACCTTGCGTATCACAGAAAAATTGTCAATAAAATAAATGTGCTTTTTTCACGTGGAAGCAGCATTTTTTACAAATCTACAAGAATCTCAAAATATTCGTTTTATTTAAAAAGCGTCACGAATTTTCATAGTCCTGAAACAATTTTATTTTCAACTCGCAAAGAAAGTTTAATTTGTAGGTTTAGTTAGTGACTTTCCTTGGTAATATATAAAACACCAACTTAAGAAAATATCAAATTTACTTGGCACCAAAATTAAATTGATCACGTGGGATTGAAGCATTTCTGAAGAGACTGTACTATTGGGTAATGAGATAAATAAAATATTTATATGCCGCTATAACGCTAGTTGGCAAATTTATTCACATAATGAAAAATTATTTCAGTTGCATTTACTCGAATTAGTTGCACATCAAAGATTTTCAAGACCTGAATTCAACTGAAATCAACAAAGTAGTGAATTTATTATTTATTATTATGCACGTTTTCATCGCAAAACCTTGACAATGACAATTTTTTTGTTAATTAAATTTATATGCAAAATTTCTGCTTTTCCAGGTGTCCCAGAAAATAGAGATCATATATCAACCACAGATTCTTCAGTCCAGTGAAGTTTTGGGTTTGGTTTACAAAATAAATTATATCATAAATTTCCTTTAGTGATGTTAAGTTTAGAAAATAAAATATTTTGTCAGATTTTTAGTAGACATACCAAATCCGCATTTCCATTTTTGTTGCGTAGCTATTGCTCGGTGGATATAATTTCTAGCCTCAATCTAGTCGACGTCCTTTCGGTGACGTACAAGTGGCTTTTCAGTGGTAATGTCATACATTTTCTTTTTTATTTTTCTTTAGTACATCACAATCATTTTGACCACTTGTATTCTAACTATCTTTTTTCCAGAAAAAAATGATCAAGTTCGTAAAAGACAAAGGGAACCATAACAAGAAGAACAGGAACAAGAACACAAAGCCAAGAACAGAAACAAAAGGAGAACTTGAGTAAGCTAAACGAAATCATTATCTCCTAGATTAACCTACCTATCATACTTCAACCAAAACTGATTACTCAGATATCCGAAACAATTTCTTTTATAACCGTTGTTATTCGTTTTTATTCACGAAGCTGTGCTACCAGTATGGCAGATATTTAAATTTTCTGATGCTCCAACGAAATAAAATAAATGTGCTTTTTTAAAGGTATAGATATAATATTTGCTTTTGTGTTAAAAAATCAAAATTTTCTAATATATATCATAAAATATATGACACGAAGACTAAGCTATAGACTTTTTGCCACATTACTACGTTTTATAGCTATCATTTTGTTTTATAAAAGGTGAATATGCCATACCTGCATAAATTTTCATTTATTGTTTATACATACAGGTACATGTTCAAAAAATCCATTTTCAACCAGTTTAATTTAAACATCCTGTATCTCGGAAATTAATCATTTTTCATGTTTCAGATTTTTTTGTCATTATTGCGATTTCTTTTACCAGGCCGATGTGGCACATGCAATTTATCTTTTCTATTTTTACGTTTGTTAATTATTGCTAAAATGAAAATAAAGGTTATTAAAAACACACACTACATACAAGAGTCTGTTCTCTTTACAAGAAAATAATATTTTTGTTTATGTGCAAAATAACGCAAACTAAATAAAAATGTTCCAGTTCAATGGTATAGCAAATAAAAATTGAACAAAATGTTGTGAATATTTTTTCTGAATCTGATTATCACCGCTTTACATTTTCATTTTAAACTTGACAGTCAACGAATTTGTGAAAAATACCGTCATAATTTTTTATAGAAAGTGCAAAATGATGTGACAATTATTTTTTATACAGCCAAGTTCACATCACTAGTTGTATCTATGTCATTGAGTGGACTAGTTTAAAATGGGTTAAAAATCTCTATTTTAACATATGTGTCATCTCCCACAATAGTACAAAGATTCTCATGAAACAGGAGGAGACTCGTTTGAGAAAGGTAAAATAACCGTAAATGTGGGAAACATTCGTTTTTGTAGTTTACTAGTGACCTGGTTTTATAACTAGAACCTGAAATGTTAAAGTATGCTTGTAAGTATTCGATTCATTTCAATTTTAAAAGGGTAATTTTTATAAAATGAATAAGATGCTTGAAATAAGTAAAGATCTTTGATAAATGATGCACTTTACTAAATAAATTTAAAGCGTATCAACTAGAATTTTAATTATTTTGACTGACATAATTAATTTTAATGTAAGTCTCAAATCATTTAAAATATGGGTCATTTTTGATTTTATATAAGCATTTATTTTGAACATACAGGGTGACTTATTAATAAGGGTACACAGATGGAGATTTTACGATTTGCTGAGCCTTCCTTGAAATATTATTTGACATATTGATTGCTAAATGTGTTTTTTTATAGAAAAAATACTGTAATAAAATAATAACAAGAATATCTAACTTCAAAAATACTCAGTTTTGTCAAAACTCTGGGGTTCTTAATGACAATGCCTCTATTATTTCTGCCACTGGTTGACAGATTTGTCTAACAGTTCAGGGAATTTTCGGTTTTTAGTTAGATAAATCATTTTCCGAAATTTCATCAATCTGAGTCAAATAAAGAGTGTACGGTCATATGTTGTATAAACACATTGCAGTTAGACAAAATGGAGCGCTATACGATGAATGAGCTGGTGAAGATTGTGAAAATTCATTACAAGTATTGAGAGTGTGTAGCTGAGACTGTACGCAAATTGTGGAATTTTCGGTAGAAGGAATGCTCCGAATGAAACAACTGTGAAAAGATTAGTTACCAAATTTGAACAAAAATTAAGCTGTCCTCGTATTGGTCGTTTATCCGAAAATATTGCTACGGTGAGAGATAGTGTGGCGGAAATTCCCATAACCTCAGTGCGCCGTCGGCACTGCAATTAAGCATTTCAAAAAGCACAATGCAGTGGATTTTAATAAAATAGCTGCATCTGCACCCATTCAAGATTCAGCTTACTCAGGAACTGAAACCAGATGACCATATAATACATCCAACATTCGTTGATTGGATGTTGGAGAATCAACAAGCAGGCGATGATTTTGCTAAGATAATCATCTTTAGCGACGAGGCTCATTTCCATGTTAGTGGGTTTGTGAGCAAGCAAAAGAGTGACAATGTAGTGTGGACTTTACGCTGATTGATTTGTTCTTTTTTTAAAATAAAAGAAATGCAGTGACTGTCAATGGAGAACGATATCGAAATATGCTATTGAACTTTCTGTGGCCTCAATTGGATGGGCATGGATTTGGATGACATGTGGTTCTAGTAGAATGGCGCCATCTGCCATACGGCACGTGAAGGTATCCACCTGTTACAGTTGAAATTTAATGGACGACTCAGCTCACGTAACGTGAAGAGACTTGGCCACCAATAACATGGGATCTTACACCATGCGACCTTTTCCTGTGGGGATTCGTAAAGTCCAAAGTTTATTCTGATTCTAAAATGAATACTATTCCTGAATTAAATGTAGAAATTCGGAGAGTTATCAATGAAATTCAGCCTCAGGTATGCGAGAGCGTGATACTTGATTTTCTTAAAGTCGAGTATGCCATATGAGTCATATGTAAAAACTTGCCAACTTTTTAATTAATAAAATCTTTTTCCTCATATAAAATCCTCCGCTTCTCTTGGGACACCCTTTTTCTTCAGATATGTTTGAATAAATGTGATATTTACTTTAAATTTCAGTGCCCTTAGGACGTTAACATTTTTTGGTCTAAACTGTTCCAAGAAGAAAAAAACTCCTGAAGTTGTACACATAATTACAAAGCGCCCTGTAGATATTATGAATACCTATCGACCTACGAGTTCTACTTTCCTTTTATTTATTAAATTGTTATTAAAATAATATATTAAATATGTAATGGTTCAAATAAATTATACACAACAAAAATTTTCATACCCTGTCTAAATCTGTATTTACTTAGTAATGTTGTAAAGTGCTAAAGGTGGTTAGCTTCACGATTTTATGGTTGCGAGGAAATTTAATTTAAAATGCCTTATCTGATACAAAGATATTGCAATGTTAAATCGAATACAATTTGGCCTTGTCCGTACCGGTTTTTGATTTTAATTGATGAAGACAATTATTTATTATATTTATGCCCCCTCTAACATGCCGACGACTTAATGTAAACATATCGAAATCTGATCTCGTTGTGATAAATTTTGTTCTTTGCTCTGCACCTTGTAGTGTAGATGTTAAACTACTATTAAGAACAACTTTTTTCGAAACAAGACATAAATAGTTCTTTTGATAACATGGACCCCATGCTGGGCGAAGAGTGTACTACGAGCAGAATGTTTAGGACTATGACGTGCGTCAATTTTTTTCACTAATACGATCCTCGTAAAACGGCACAAGTTCGGTGTCTGTGGAGTTTTTTCAGGCCGTTTTTTTTAACTGGCATATGAAGAAAATGAAATTTTTTTTTAATAATAATTAACATAATTATTATGTCAAAAAATTAATGTGCACCGCGTCTATCAAAAGGAATCTGCTTTGTTGCTGGTCAGATGTATTTTTTCTTCAAGTTCAACACACTATTGTCTTGTGATATGTCGCAAGCAATGTATGACCTCCGCTATTGTTGTATATGTACAGAATGTTCCGCTTAACAACTAGCCCCACATTTTTTTGTTTGTTGGTTAATTTTAACGAACTTTTTTAAGGTCTCATCTCGATATTCATTTTATAAATCAAAGCTGTGGCATATTAAACCATTTTTTTAATAAGTACTATTAGGCGTAAATATGCCTATTTTTATAATGTCAATATACAACGTCATTCAAATAATTAACAAAACATATATGTCTGCCTATGTATTCCATCTTTTTAAAGAACGAATACAGTTTTTGAATGCTTTTGACGCAGTTACAAGTTCGACTAAACCTTACATAATCTACAACAATTATATTAGGACTGAACCTAAAATAGAAACAAACAAGTCAGCAAGTTTTGTTTTTCAAATAACAACAAGGAAGTTAGAAAAAACTGTAATTATGGTATTATAAATATAAGATATAAATAAACACCTGAAAACCTATTCTCAATTATTTGAAGTTTTCTCAGTAATAATCCAAAATTACTTCTCTAATTATTTAGGATTTAAATTATAACGTGACACTCATCGGATCTAACAAAAATGTTGTGTAAATAAAAAATAAAAAGCTAGTTTCCGAGTTAACACCAAAAATATTATTTTTTTTTTTTACAAACCTTTAATTTTTATGATATGCTACGAATCACCATTTTGGTGATGGACATCGAGATATGGGAATCTATAAGATACAGAAAAAAAGTTATGAGCTTTTAGAGGCATTTGAAAAATTCTATGATTTTTTGCATTTTTTTAATATTTATAAATATAAAAAAATCGTAGTTCTCGGAACATTCTTTGCAAAATGTTTTTATTTTGAAGCATTTACAAATTAAAAAAATCATAAAAATAAAAAAGTGGTACCATATTTCGAAAAATTAAAAAAATTAAAACATTAAAGGTTTCCAGAAACAAACACTTTGTAATAAATAAAAACTTATACATATTGATATTATTTTAGTGTGACAGAAAACGCATTTAAATAAAAAGAGTACTCATTAAGTAATGACACAAATAAATATGTAATATCTCAAGGGTATAAATAACACATTTTTATATTTTATTTTGACCCATATATTCCTATAGGTATAACAAAGACTATGTACAAACGGTCGTATTTCCCATTTTCTATCGGTATTGCACACAAAAACATATATACAAAAACGATAGCGGACTCGACAGAAACTTATAGAGCGGGCCTAATAAAATAAACTTTATTCTATATTACTTACAAAATGCATATATTACAAATTACATATGATATGAACAACAATTTTTTGTCGTATAAAAATTATATGTAGGATGATAAAAGTTAATGCTACGAGGTCTTCTCAAAAATAACCGAACTTTTTGAATTACGCGTTAGTGGAGATATTTAGTGATATGCGGTTGGCAGCATTTCGTTGCACATAATTTTCTTTGTAGCTACATGTTTTTGGATTAGTGATATATCGATTTACTTTTTGTGATATTGTTATTTAAGTGCAACGTGTCTAAGTGTTACTGACAATTTTTGAAATGTACGATTTTCTGGAAGAACGATGCAACGTAAAATTTTGCGTGAAACTGGAGAGAACTTTCACGGAAACGTTTCAAGCTTTTTTGTTGCTCTGAGTACGCAATATTACGAATGGTTTCACGATTTAAAAGTGGTCGTCAGTCAATTGAAGTCGATCCTCGACCAGAAAGGAAAGTCGAAGATCTAGTGCGTGCAAATAGCCGACTGACTCTCAGAGAAATTCTAGAAGAGTTATCATCTCAATTGTCATGCCATGAAATTTTGACTGAAAAATTGAACATACAGCGAGTTGCAGCAAAATTTGTTCCTCATTTGATGACCGTACAGAAAGAAAATCGTCTGGACGTTCCTCGGCAACTCCTTGAGCAATCTAATGATGACGAAACATTCATTCAAAGGATCATAACGGGAGGCGAAAGCTGAGTTTAGAGCTACGACATTGAGGCGAGAAATCNACATATGATGTGAACAACAATTTTTTGTCGTATAAAAATTATATGTAGGATGATAAAAGTTAATGCTACGAGGTCTTCTCAAAAATAACCGAACTTTTTGAATTACGCGTTAGTGGAGATATTTAGTGATATGCGGTTGGCAGCATTTCGTTGCACATAATTTTCTTTGTAGCTACATGTTTTTGGATTAGTGATATATCGATTTACTTTTTGTGATATTGTTATTTAAGTGCAACGTGTCTAAGTGTTACTGACAATTTTTGAAATGTACGATTTTCTGGAAGAACGATGCAACGTAAAATTTTGCGTGAAACTGGAGAGAACTTTCACGGAAACGTTTCAAGCTTTTTTTGTTGCTCTGAGTACGCAATATTACGAATGGTTTCACGATTTAAAGTGGTCGTCAGTCAATTGAAGTTGATCCTCGACCAGAAAGGAAAGTCGAAGATCTAGTGCGTGCAAATCGCCGACTGACTCTCAGAGAAATTCTAGAAGAGTTAGCATCTCAATTGTGTCATGCCATGAAATTTTGACTGAAAAATTGAACATACAGCGAGTTGCAGCAAAATTGGTTCCTCATTTGATGACCGTACAGAAAGAAAATCGTCTGGACGTTCCTCGGCAACTCCTTGAGCAATCTAATGATGACGAAACATTCATTCAAAGGATCATAACGGGAGGCGAAAGCTGAGTTTAGAGCTACGACATTGAGGCGAGAAATCATCACAATGGATTGGCAAAGGATCTCTACGTGATGCCCACTGGTTTTTTCGACTTTAAAAAAAATTGCGCATTTTGAATTCTTAGCTTAAGGTGAAACAGTGGACCGTGTTCACTATCACGGCGTTTTATACGGTTACGTGAAAAAATCCGCAAAAAGAGACCACAGTTGTGGTCATAGCTCTTGCACCATGACAATGCGCCCGTACATTCAGCTTTGTCAATTCGTTAGTTTCATGCCAAAAATCGCTGCATTTTCGCCATTCTGTACCACCAATTCCAAGCCCATGATGAGGTCCGTAAGAATCCTCCACCGGTTGTCCTCATACGAGGCGCTCCACATGGATTATTTTGCGTTCAGATCTCCTGCAAACAGGATAGAGTCTTCCTTATTCTGTATGCCCCAACTGAGCACGTGTAGACAATTCCCAAACTCTTCCAATCGTATATTTGGTAACATATAAACATAACCAAGTTTGGGTATGTGCATCCTTATGAACCCCTTACCCTGCTCCCACTTCGAGATTTCCACACCATCATTTGCCCTGATAATACATACATAATTGTCTTTATTCGTTATCATTGCTTTATTTGGTTATGTTAGTATAACAGGTCCACATACTTTTTCGTGGTGGTCTGTCTTAGTAGATCTTGAGCCGCCCATCGCCGGTAGAGATTTACGTGGATTACATTGACTATGAAGCAACTCCTCCACCTTGATTCCTTTGTCTTGCCAGCTCCAGAAGTTTACGAAACTGAGGACATTTCCCCGAATCGTTACTCATCCTTATCTACAGAACAGTAGCATTTTCCCCTTATCTTACATTTAGTCCATCCTATCTTGATCTAATCCCTCTTAATCAGCTTATCTGCAATATCTCCTGGTAATGCCACAGTGGAATTCTGTTTACCATGGAAGTAGACCTCACTGACATAACTTTAATAGTTACGTTATCCGATACTAACAACTCTTATCTAATAGCATCCTCTACTTCTTGTGTTGTGACGGTCTCGCCCATGTCATAAATGTGTAACGTTTTTCGTCCCCCTTCTACAATGATTGTCATCTCAGCCCCAGTAACTCGCTTCATCTTCTCCTTGACCTTCCTTGCACACTCTGTCCCTCTTTTTCTTAGCACCAGTATATCCCCGTTCTTGGCCTTACCCTCTTTACTCGACAGACCTGGCTCCTTACGATTTCTTCTTATTTCCGAAATTAAAATCAGTGCTAAAAGGACGCCGTTTTCAGAGTATTCGTGACATCAAAGCAAATTCGTCACAGACTTTAAAGGGTATGCACGACTGCTTCACTAAAGTTAAAAAAATAAAGTTCGGTTATTTTCTGAACAGACCGTGTACTTTTTAGTAACGTGGAATGGAATATTTTACATAGTCGTTGTCAATAGCATGTTATGCAGACTTTATCATGATTGTAAACAAAGATTTTAAAAATACCTTCCAAAGAATAAAGAGTTATGGGAGGTACGTTTACAGTGTACTGAAATAATGGGGAAGGTATATGATTTTTTATCCATCACAACTCTTTGTTGTTCCATTCATTCAGAACAACATCGCTACATATTTCCGATCCGCTCCATACAACCCCAGATTAATATATAAAACAGTTTGATACGTCAACACCTCAAAAAACCAACAATACTTCACCTTTATATGTTCGATCTGATTAAACGATCCGGTGGGAGTGAATTGTTGCTCTATTTAATTTTTGTCAGTTATAAAAAGGGTGAGTTTTATCTAGATTTATGGATTGTATTGTACGGTATAACTGTAGCGATAATTTTTTGATATGTAAACAATAAAAAAGAGATTAATTTACGGAAAGAAGACCATTGTTCCATAAAAATAAAGATGTCTAGTATAGATTATTCTTTACAATTTTTTGTTATAACATTTTTTTCTGAGTAGGTCGATAAATATAAATTATTATTTTTAAAATTAATCTTGCCTTAAGCCGTAATGTGTTCGAGATTATATTAATTGACAATATAAACAATGTAATTTGCAGTTTTTTTGTTGCTCGAGGCGAAGTTGAATAATGTGTGGTTGATTTATAGCTGGCTAATTCTAATAACATAATCAGTAATTTGCCATGAATATAGTGGTCTAGTTCTAATCTGTTTAATGTGGTTAACTAATATGCATAAAATATATGTTGTCGAAAGTGAAACACGTTTAGAACAGCTTATATATTACAATGTATTTTTAATTAACTTACGATGTAAATGTGTAGCAAAAAATAAACATAATGTTATAATTATTATTTACAATTATTTATTTCATTCATAGATAATAATTTATTAAATATTGAAAATCAATCACTATATAAAATATCTTTAATTGGGCAGAGATATGCTTACGATAAGTGTCATTAAAATGCAACACAGAATTTACGATTTTTTTCAATAATATTTGGCATATACATACATATTTTTAGAAATATTTTAGGTTTATACAGGGTGTTCTGAAAGTCCGACAGGAAACTCCGGGAGGTGGTTCTATGGATTAAAATAATAGAAGTACGTAATGAACAATTTTTCTATTCAAGTAACTTATTTAATTCAAGTTCGATTAGTCTCTCATTTGGCTAAAAGGGTGCCGTCTTTGACTATTGATGACATCAAAGCAAACAAGAAGAAGAATACTTAGACCGCTGATTTACATCAATTACTCGAAGTGTCCTCCATTTTGATTAATACACAAACGAATTCGGTTTTTAAAAGACTGTTGAACATTGGTCAGCATGTCTGGCGTAATTTCTTGAAATGCTACTGTAATGCGCTGCCACATATCTTCCGCGGTAGTTGGTGGTGTAACTTTACTTTTTATAAATTCTCATAAAAAAAGTGGCAACTTGTCATATCTGGGCACCTTGAGGGTCAACTCACTGGTCTTCTGCGTCCAATCCATCTGTTGGGAAAAGTTTCGTGTAAAAACTGACGAACCGCAGCGGTATTGTGAGGTGGAGCACCATTATGTAGCATTCACCTTCTTCGAAGTGTAGCTAAAGGAATGCCGCATAACAAATCTTCTATAGTGTAAAAAAGTTTTAAATAAACTCACCCAGTTAGATGCTGGACAAAAAACAATGGTCCAATGACATGAGTTTCCAAAATTGCTCCCCACATAATCAAAGACCATCGTTGGCTATGAGTTGTCCGGAATTGGTGAGGATTTACTGTGTCATAATAATGGCAATTATGACTATTAACGAAACCATTTTTATGAAAAGTAGCCTCATCGGAGAACATGACCCGTTTAAAAAATCACCTTGATTTAACATCTCAAGTGTCCACTGACAAAACCCCAGTCTCCGCTGAAAGTCTACTTTTATTAACTATTGCTATAATTGGTTGCGATAAGGATGTGCTGTGCTGTGGTTTTCTAAAATCCTATGTATAGACGTTGTACTAATACAATTGCAAGGCTTTTTTTCTGGAAAACTGTTAGATACAAGTATGGACAACCTTGTATCAGTCGAAAGGGCATTCAATTTTGCGTTCACCCATGACAATTAATATGGGTCATTCCATTTGAAAAAAAAATGTTTTTCAACTCGTAAGGTTATTAAATGTAGAAGTCAGTATTTCCAAGTCTGAATAACGAACACGTTTTGCTCACAAATGACAAAATACAGTAAATTATTGCTGAAGTTTTGGATGCAGGAAGTCAGGTTGATGTTGTGTATACCGACTTTTCCAAAGCTTTCGATCGGCTTGATCATAATTTATTAACTTTGAAATTGGAGTCATAGCAGTCATTCCCTGCTCTATTAACTCTGTTTAAATCCTATTTTAGTAATAGGTACCAATTTGTGCAGTATCGAGGCTTTCAATAATGTAAATTCCATCAATCTTCAGGAGTTCCGCAAGGGTCAATCCTGGGACCGCTGTTATTTATTATTTTTATTAATGACTTAACTGAATGCCTCGATGTCAACTATTTACTCTATGCGGACGACCTGAAGTTATTCTAGGAAGTTAAATCATCTACTGACTGTACTACATTACAAGATAATCTTGACAGATTACACAATTGGTGTTCATGTAATAATCTACCTCTGAATGTAAGTAAATGTAAATTTATGACTTACACTCGACGCAAAACTAATCTCGATTTTGATTATAAAATTGGTGAATCTTTTTTAAATAGAGTTACGCAATTTACTGACCTTGGTGTTACTTTCGATACCAGATTATCGTTTGACGACAACATTAGTCTAGTAAGCAAATCTGCTTATAAGAGTTTAGGCTTTATTTTGCGTAATTCTAAGGACTTTCAGAACGTAAAGGTTCTAAATATATTGTATGCAGGATTTGTGCGTTGCAAACTTGAATATGCATCGGTTGTTTGGAGTCCCATTTATAATATCCATAATATTCAATTAGAGAAAGTACAGCGGAGATTTTTAAAGACTATTCATTTTTTTAGTTATAATTTTATCCTCCTCGTGGTACACCTCAAGATTTATTGCTTTCTTGTTTTAATTTTAATAGTCTCTGTCACGAATTATGTTTTCAATTATATTTCTTTTTAAAATCATAAATAACTCGTTAGTCTCAAGGATTTTATATCATGACTTTGTCCCGTTGGATATTGTAACTTATAAATAAATAAATAAATAAATAAATAGATGGATGGATGGATGGATGGATGGATGGATGGATGGATNGATAGATAGATAGATAGATAGATAGATAGATAGATAGATAGATAGATAGATAGATAGATAGATAGATAGATAGATAGATAGATAGATAGATAGATAGATAGATAGATAGATAGATAGATAGATAGATAGATAGATAGATAGATAGATAGATAGATAGATAGATAGATAGATAGATAGATAGATAGATAGATAGATAGATAGATAGATAGATAGATAGATAGATAGATAGATAGATAGATAGATAGATAGATAGATAGATAGATAGATAGATAGATAGATAGATAGATAGATAGATAGATAGATAGATAGATAGATAGATAGATAGATAGATAGATAGATAGATAGATAGATAGATAGATAGATAGATAGATAGATAGATAGATAGATAGATAGATAGATAGATAGATAGATAGATAGATAGATAGATAGATAGATAGATAGATAGATAGATAGATAGATAGATAGATAGATAGATAGATAGATAGATAGATAGATAGATAGATAGATAGATAGATAGATAGATAGATAGATAGATAGATAGATAGATAGATAGATAGATAGATAGATAGATAGATAGATAGATAGATAGATAGATAGATAGATAGATAGATAGATAGATAGATAGATAGATAGATAGATAGATAGATAGATAGATAGATAGATAGATAGATAGATAGATAGATAGATAGATAGATAGATAGATAGATAGATAGATAGATAGATAGATAGATAGATAGATAGATAGATAGATAGATAGATAGATAGATAGATAGATAGATAGATAGATAGATAGATAGATAGATAGATAGATAGATAGATAGATAGATAGATAGATAGATAGATAGATAGATAGATAGATAGATAGATAGATAGATAGATAGATAGATAGATAGATAGATAGATAGATAGATAGATAGATAGATAGATAGATAGATAGATAGATAGATAGATAGATAGATAGATAGATAGATAGATAGATAGATAGATAGATAGATAGATAGATAGATAGATAGATAGATAGATAGATAGATAGATAGATAGATAGATAGATAGATAGATAGATAGATAGATAGATAGATAGATAGATAGATAGATAGATAGATAGATAGATAGATAGATAGATAGATAGATAGATAGATAGATAGATAGATAGATAGATAGATAGATAGATAGATAGATAGATAGATAGATAGATAGATAGATAGATAGATAGATAGATAGATAGATAGATAGATAGATAGATAGATAGATAGATAGATAGATAGATAGATAGATAGATAGATAGATAGATAGATAGATAGATAGATAGATAGATAGATAGATAGATAGATAGATAGATAGATAGATAGATAGATAGATAGATAGATAGATAGATAGATAGATAGATAGATAGATAGATAGATAGATAGATAGATAGATAGATAGATAGATAGATAGATAGATAGATAGATAGATAGATAGATAGATAGATAGATAGATAGATAGATAGATAGATAGATAGATAGATAGATAGATAGATAGATAGATAGATAGATAGATAGATAGATAGATAGATAGATAGATAGATAGATAGATAGATAGATAGATAGATAGATAGATAGATAGATAGATAGATAGATAGATAGATAGATAGATAGATAGATAGATAGATAGATAGATAGATAGATAGATAGATAGATAGATAGATAGATAGATAGATAGATAGATAGATAGATAGATAGATAGATAGATAGATAGATAGATAGATAGATAGATAGATAGATAGATAGATAGATAGATAGATAGATAGATAGATAGATAGATAGATAGATAGATAGATAGATAGATAGATAGATAGATAGATAGATAGATAGATAGATAGATAGATAGATAGATAGATAGATAGATAGATAGATAGATAGATAGATAGATAGATAGATAGATAGATAGATAGATAGATAGATAGATAGATAGATAGATAGATAGATAGATAGATAGATAGATAGATAGATAGATAGATAGATAGATAGATAGATAGATAGATAGATAGATAGATAGATAGATAGATAGATAGATAGATAGATAGATAGATAGATAGATAGATAGATAGATAGATAGATAGATAGATAGATAGATAGATAGATAGATAGATAGATAGATAGATAGATAGATAGATAGATAGATAGATAGATAGATAGATAGATAGATAGATAGATAGATAGATAGATAGATAGATAGATAGATAGATAGATAGATAGATAGATAGATAGATAGATAGATAGATAGATAGATAGATAGATAGATAGATAGATAGATAGATAGATAGATAGATAGATAGATAGATAGATAGATAGATAGATAGATAGATAGATAGATAGATAGATAGATAGATAGATAGATAGATAGATAGATAGATAGATAGATAGATAGATAGATAGATAGATAGATAGATAGATAGATAGATAGATAGATAGATAGATAGATAGATAGATAGATAGATAGATAGATAGATAGATAGATAGATAGATAGATAGATAGATAGATAGATAGATAGATAGATAGATAGATAGATAGATAGATAGATAGATAGATAGATAGATAGATAGATAGATAGATAGATAGATAGATAGATAGATAGATAGATAGATAGATAGATAGATAGATAGATAGATAGATAGATAGATAGATAGATAGATAGATAGATAGATAGATAGATAGATAGATAGATAGATAGATAGATAGATAGATAGATAGATAGATAGATAGATAGATAGATAGATAGATAGATAGATAGATAGATAGATAGATAGATAGATAGATAGATAGATAGATAGATAGATAGATAGATAGATAGATAGATAGATAGATAGATAGATAGATAGATAGATAGATAGATAGATAGATAGATAGATAGATAGATAGATAGATAGATAGATAGATAGATAGATAGATAGATAGATAGATAGATAGATAGATAGATAGATAGATAGATAGATAGATAGATAGATAGATAGATAGATAGATAGATAGATAGATAGATAGATAGATAGATAGATAGATAGATAGATAGATAGATAGATAGATAGATAGATAGATAGATAGATAGATAGATAGATAGATAGATAGATAGATAGATAGATAGATAGATAGATAGATAGATAGATAGATAGATAGATAGATAGATAGATAGATAGATAGATAGATAGATAGATAGATAGATAGATAGATAGATAGATAGATAGATAGATAGATAGATAGATAGATAGATAGATAGATAGATAGATAGATAGATAGATAGATAGATAGATAGATAGATAGATAGATAGATAGATAGATAGATAGATAGATAGATAGATAGATAGATAGATAGATAGATAGATAGATAGATAGATAGATAGATAGATAGATAGATAGATAGATAGATAGATAGATAGATAGATAGATAGATAGATAGATAGATAGATAGATAGATAGATAGATAGATAGATAGATAGATAGATAGATAGATAGATAGATAGATAGATAGATAGATAGATAGATAGATAGATAGATAGATAGATAGATAGATAGATAGATAGATAGATAGATAGATAGATAGATAGATAGATAGATAGATAGATAGATAGATAGATAGATAGATAGATAGATAGATAGATAGATAGATAGATAGATAGATAGATAGATAGAGAGACAGATAGATAGATAGAGAGACAGATAGATAGATAGATAGATACATAAATAAATGTCAAAACGAGCTGAGAAAACTGCATGTTTCTAACTCTTACGGTTTAGACGCTATCTAGCCTCATTTAGAGAGCTGAAAATTTTCAAAAAGAACTGATTATCTCGAAAACGGTAAGTTTTAAACACCATGTACATTTAATAAACTCTACCTAATAATAATCAAGGAATTCAAAAATGCAATAATATACAGGGTGTTCCATTTAAAATAACAAGTTATGTAGAGCCCACGCGAAATGGAACACCCTGTAAAGCTAAATATATTTTCTTTACCTGCCTGGAATCATGTGGACCATACATGATTCCAGGCAACTTTTATTAAAATCATTTTTTTTATAAATTTTACAGTTGCAGACTTACAGAAGAATCCTTCTTAGGTGGAACACCCTGTATATTATCTACTTAAATGAAACTTTAATATTATTGCATTGTTGATGTCACTGACTGGAAAGCGCCTTTATTAAATTTTAAAGAACTGTATGTGTAATTTAGGCACTAACATTAAGTTCGTCATCATCATTTACTTTCATATTTTAAATCCGGTACAAGTAAAGTATATTTCACGTGCTCGTACTTAAATTTACCCCACTTCTGAATTTGAATAAGGCTGTATCTCAACGTTAATCTGCAAATTAGTTCAGTAATGCAGATAATATTCCAAAAAGACAGCGCTCCAAGCCAATCGTGTACAAATGAGAGTAATTCCCAACGTCGATGATAAACTGGCTCGGCAGCGGAGATAATTGGCGGCTCACAGAATAAGTTGTTATAGCTACATAGTAAGGTGATTAAACATAGTTCTGAAAGCTTTCTTCTTCAAAGCCGTGCATTGGGCCAAACGAATCAATTTTGATGGGAAGTAAGTCTTAGAAAATCGAAAACGAAAGAAAAAAATGTAGTTTAAAGCTGTTCGATTGTATAAAGATAGCTGTGTCCACGGATGGGACTTAAAAGAAGAACTTTTTATACTTCGTATTATGAAAATTCGTTTTAAAAAAATTGTACTTGTATTTAAATGTTCACAATTGGAGTTTGAGTGAGCCAACATATACAGGATGTCCTCTACAAAGAAGTGATCAGAAATGTGATAGTTAATTTAATTTTTGGAACTAAATAAAACCCTATCAGTTAAGAAGCACATAAGTACTATATAAAACTGTACAAGCAGGCCTTCTTCTTCTTCTTCATCTAGTGGTTGGTCCTTGAAAAGTCCCATAGCACTGCGGCCTAATTAGGCCTATTGTGCGTCCCACTACTAGTCCTATGCAGGCCTACATAAAACTACATTTTATAGATTTGAATACAAAATACAGTTCTTCGAAAACATAATTTTTTTCATAAAAAAAAAATTAAAACTTATTTTCCATTTCCAACCGTGGGCACACTGTACATTATGACATAAAAAGACAATCTTAACCTCATATCAGTTGTATGGAATTCTATGTGAAGCTACACCTTTATTTTTTACATAACAATTGGGATCTAATAACTTCTCTATAAAATTACCTGGAAAATGGTCTATCCAAGGTTGTAAATCTCTTTAGTTTACCCAGGTATTCTTCTTCATTTTACTATTTTTGATTTCTTGTACGTCGCACAGTGTGGCCAAATCCTCAAAAGCTGGCCAAAACTCAAACAGTTAAATAATAATCGATCTGAAACTCGTTACTCGGTGGATTTTCCAATTCCAATATGGCGGATCCTTTATGGTGGCCGAGATTATCAATCATTTATATAATTGAGGAACTGACCTGTAATTAAACTGTTTGACTGGCCTGCCATCGGTTTTCTGGAGGTCTCCGAAAAATTGTAGCCAGATCTATCCTATTTTGCCTCCAACTGTCCGCTTATTCGATCAGTTTTCTATAAAATCTAAAGGCCTGATAACCCAGATTCTTAATTTCCCCATATTTAAGAAATATTTACCAAGAAACGTAAATTTCAGGTGTACAAAGCCTTTGCACTCGCCTTCCTTTTTAGCTTCAACCCCAGTAGATTGAATTAATCGAAATTTCTACTAATTATGTTGTAGACATACTTCTTCAACCCACAATGTCCTGTTAAAAGCCCCGTGATTCTTCTGAGCCTGATCTTGCTCAAATTGAGCAGTCATTAGTTCTCTTCTACGAAGAAACAGTGAACAATTCCAGTATTCTTTCTTCACCCGCCTCCTCAATGTTTAACGGTACTGTGAAGAATACCAAAAGCTGGTTCTGGTCTTAGAAAATCCGTTGCAGTATTGGTATTTGTTGGTTCATTTCAGAATTGTAAACAGTTCCAAATAAGTTCTGATCAGTGTAGGCTCTCCACAAATTTTCCGTAACCATTGGAAATTTTTTCCTGAAATATTTAGAAGGCGCCCATCCTATAGTCTTCTGAGCCTCAATCCAACTGTTCTAGCTACTGTTTCATTACATGTTTGATGCAGTCCTTAAAGAATACATTCTACATTTTTCCAGTGCATGTTATGTGTACAGTAATAAGTGTGTTTGACATGCGCTGTTCCAAGAAGTTAACGCACCATTTCTCAAACATGGAAGTTGGGATTGGTGCTATGGTCTGACCAGCACGAGTCCACACCTCAATCCCATTGGACATATTTGGAATATGATCGTAGACAATTAATCTGAATTATTATATTTTACTTAATTTTGGCCATATTATGTTTTCCAAATGTGTGTCGTACTATACATAATTAGTAATAATTTAAAAAAAAAACACGAATAACGTAAGTGATACTTTACACATTACTCCACCAAAAATCCCAAGGAAATATTCAAAATTAACTTAAAAGTTGATCAAGCAATCAGAATCAGACAACTGGGATTAAAGAAATTATTACACATGTTGCGGATTGACAGACTACAAACAAATCTCCAACCATTATGATGGTTAATAAACAGTTTAGTAATGGATTGAAAATCGTGCATGAACATCAAACTTCTAGTCATAGTTTGGTATTCTCCGGAATCGTAATTTCATAGTGCACATGTTCCTAACAATAATTGAAAACCGTTGGAGATTGCTAAAGAAACAAACTTAATAATAAAAACAGTTCGAAATTTTAATGTTAACGGTGCTTATCTATCTCATTAATTGAATTACTCAACGACATTTAAATAAAGGGGACTATGCATGTCACAGTCTATCTCATATGTTGGGTGAAGCCCAAAGCAGAGGGCTTTATTTTCATCCAACTGATGCGCGCGATTACATCTCCAATGTCGTACATTTTGGATGGGTCAAAATAAAATATTTTATAGTCCTAAGTCAATATATTTCAACAGCTACTCAGTATTTTTATAATAAATATATATAATATTTTTATAACTTCTTGGAATCCCAATAACTGTAACCATTCCTTTCTTGTTGCACCATCCCCAAGCATCCTAAAAACGTTCACATTTCACTTTTAGAATACTGAGGCAAATTTTCAGTGAGACATAAAAATATATTCCCAAAGGAGAACATCAAATGGTTGAATGAATGCAACTTTCAGTTGATTGCATCTTCGGTATTTTTATCTATAAGTGAACCACCACCATATTTTTGCTGTTGTATTTATTCAGTTTTTATGCTCGTGCATTTAGTAAAATTGTAAATATATTTTTGAAAAGGTTTTTGTCGTAGAAGAAAATGAAAATGATGAATGATTCAAATTTGTAATGTTGGGTATAAGGGATAACATTGAAATACCTATAAATATATTAAATATAAATAATGTCTGTAACTTATTTGTGGTGCAGCATTTTCCTTTGATTTTAATGGCCAAACGTGGTTCATATTATTGTTTTCTTACTAATTCAGCAAAAATTTTAAAAAAATACCAAGTCAGTTTTATAAAATTTTACCGTTATTCAAATAAAAGTTACCCACACGCACGACAATGGCCACAGTTGCATATACATTCCAAAGTCACCTTCAACACGCTTACCTGTGAAAGGATAGCTGATGTGGATGTTTATAATCCAATTTCTTACAAATTCTGTACTGTCTAACCATATTCACTCCTTAAAAGTTTATCCAAAATAATGTATAAACACTAATCACGTTTCACTTACTAAAATCACAACTATTTTCTAACAAGAGACGCCATATTCTGCCAACCACGGCAGAACGAACGAGGAACACGCTACAAATTATTGCGTAGTTGCCAAGTCTTCAATCATGGCAAATATGAAAAATGAAAAATAGTTTAATATGTACAGAATTTAACAGTATTGTATGCATAACTTAATAATACTATCCTATAATAATAATTTTCACAATTGTGATGAAAATTGCGATAAAAATATTAAGTACATTTCCAGTATAATTATACAGCTGACAACAATGATACAATTAGACTGTGAATAGACCAGGCTTCATCTAGAAATGTAAATAAATAAGTCCCCTTTATTTAAATGTACTTGGAATTACTATTTAATTTATTTCGAGTACTTAAATTGTAACGTTTCAGAAAGATAATCTAAAAACAGCGTTAGTAATAAAATAAAATTCCATAATTGTTTCTAGTTTTCACTACTGCTTTGATATATCTACTGCGATCAAATAGTAACAAAAAATATCCGAATTTTTTAGACAGCAATTTATTTATTTTCCAATAAATATACATATAATATGGTAACTATTGTTTCGTATGTACTGATTATATTACTGGCGTGTAGTACTTCTGAAAATTGTTTATCATTGACCATATCTAACGACTTATTTTCACAGAACACCAAAATTAACATGAATAATCGTAATTCTACTTGAAGTTGTAACGTGTAACGCATATGGTGCAGTATACTGTGGGAAACCTACTTGCCACTCGCAACCTCGTTCGTTTCGGTGCTACCTACCTTACGGCACGTACAGGGTGTGTGATTTATCATTCTACCACTTAATTACTATTACCGTATCAAACCATCAAGGCAGATATGAAAAGCGACCATGTTTTTTGGTACAAATAATATCTTCATAGCATCTCATATTAAAGAATTTAATAAAGAGAATATAACTCCAATATAGTTATCAGTTTCTTTAATATACAGAGTTTATAAACTTGGAGAAGGCAGGCAATTCTTGGTAAAAGCAGCTGATCTAAATACGAATTTTCTAACAAAGATACAGTCCGTACGATATTTGCTGAGATAAAATTCCAGGGAACTTTTTTGGAATTTGCCGCATTCGACACCCGAGACACCAAAAACATCGGACGAAAATTTCAAGGCACGACCCTGCCGTAAATTGTTACAATAGCTACGATCATTTTCATGGAAATTTAAGTCAACAAATATTGTATGGACTGTACCAACCCTGTATGTATCTGATCGTGACCACATTTGAACCTGGAGTTTTTTCCGTTTGGCATTTTTCGTTACCAACACCAGCATCTGAAGACTGTTCCTGTGATACCTAAGGCAGTGCAACGTGATATACTGATACGCTTTATATAATAAATTATTACTGTAAACAAACAATTAAACACAGCTTTTATTTTATTCGCTTTCCGATAACCTTTGTTGCTTTTTGCAAGGTATCTGATTAAACATGACTAGCTAATAAGTACAGTATCTAGTTTCTGAAAAATATCGGTTGATCATTGGAATAAATTTATGTTATAATTAGGTGATCCTTGAATTTGCCGTGGGGTTGGCCATTTTCCATTTTTCTAGTAGGACAAAATTAGTTTTAGCATATTTCACTTGCGGAAGATTACTCAAAGAGAAAATACACAATAATTAGTTTATGGAATATTAAATGGAGAACGATACACTTCTTGATATTTTTCTTATAACTTTTTCCATTTTCCATGATATATTTTCAATATGTCTACTTCATTTTTACTGAGAAACCATTGTATGATATAACTTTTTGCAATACAATTTTCTAGAAAAAAATATAAAGTTGTTTATGCACTGTTTCTCTTCTCAACTTTTTATACAAAAACGTGGTGTTTCAAGGCAATAATTGAAGCAGATTTATTTTATGAAGTTGTTTGTACAGACAAAAAAATATTAACCTGTATTCTAAATTCAAACATCCAAGCCCCACGTTGTTTTGTATATAGATGTATTATTCTATACAACCATTTTTATAAATATATATTATAAATTTATTGCAATACACAGGGTGTCTTTAAATGAAGGGACACAAATGATTACAGAGATATCTTATGTGAAAATAAGTTGATTTAATCTAATATATTTAGGTATATCTAAAATCGCATTATAAAAAAGCTACAAAGTTTTAGTCCGACATGTTTACAGTTTTCTAGAGGGAGATTTTTTCAGGGTGGGAAAAATAAAAAAATCATTTTTGGCTGTCGCATACGCAGAACCCTTTATAGGAAATGTTATGCATTAAATATGTATTAACTTTTTTGTCAGCCCTCATATACAGCTTTTAAAAACAAAATAAGAAATATTGTACTTTTTTGAACAAAATTTATTGAAAATGGCTAAAGTCAATAGTTGGCAAGAAATGTTCATTTTATAAATTAGTATTTCGGATTTAATACTTCCAGGAATATTAACGTCCAAAACTGACATTTTTGTTAATAAGTTCAGAACTCATTGCTTCACAACATTTATAGTTACGTATCCGTATTTTAAAACTATGTATCTAAATGTGACCAAAAGGGGGCTCAGAAATCGACTGGGACAACATTTATTTTTCCTTTATTCAATTACTGCTTTGGCGTATTAAAACAAAACAGGTGTTTACAGTACATTTACTTACACCTACTATTTTCATTAAGCCTTTAATTTCCAGAAAAAAACATTTTAGTGCATTTTTGAGTTTTTTTAAACGCTGTGCACTAAAAAAACCTATTAAAATAATGCTGCTTTGGCGAATTAAGAGCAAAGCGATCTCGTAAGTAAATGTCATTTGATAATAAATAGTAATTATTAAAAGTCAGTCAATTATCAAGTGTTAATTGGTTTTATTCACTTTTTACTTGGATATTAAAGAAGTTTGGAAAAATATGGCAAATTACACTAATGACGAATATGCTGATATGTTGCAAGTATTTTTTTATTGTTACAAGAATTGTGCTGCTGCCTTAAGACTTTATCATAACAGACATCCCAATCGCCATGTTCCTAGCAGAAGAAGCTCGAAAAAGTTGTTCTTGACAATTTAGATCATATTCCTGAGACAAGGAAATTGTGGGCAGAGTACAATGTCTCATAGGTACCACAATAGGCCCATTCAGTGATATATAATTTTAAACTTTTTCTTTCATTTTCTGATAGTATTTAACCACGTAAATATATATTAAAAAAATTAGGTCAATAGGATTAATAATAAGTGATATATTTAATTCTGAAATTGTAAGACCCTTAAAAAGGTCAACACTGCGAGAGAACAGCTAATGACGTCACGATACCGGTCACTCGGCGATCAAGTCGCGAGCAGTCGGAGAGATGTGTAGATATTTGCTATACTTTTACCTATATTTTTAAGTGTATAAATAGAGAGTGTATAAGAGATATACATCAAGTCTTGTTGAAATGCATTTTTCACACAACATATTTACTATAAACATAGAATGTCTTGGAATATCTAAATACATTTTCGGATTTTTCTCAATGACGTAAATGGTTCGCTTTTCTACATTTTCTGTTGTTTTCCATTTTTGTACAAATGTACCCAACGTACTAGACTCGGTACTTGTGGATGTATGCGACGACGTGTATGTGCGAGCAACTCAGAACCACCCTCGTTTTTCTTTGGTTGCCCGTCTAGGGGGTTGTAAAATATTATTATTTAAATAAATTGCTTATAGGTGCCTCTCGCAACGTATTTCGAAGTTTTTGTGGACGGGAACGTTTAGATGGGGTAAAATTTTTTTTCGACATAAATTTGAAAATTCTGCTCTAAATGTTTAAATAATATTTATAACCCCTTAGACGGGCAACCAAAGAAAAACGAGGGTGGTTCTGAGTTGCTTATAGGTTCCTCTCGCCGACGTATTTCGAAATTTTTGTGAAAGGGTACGTTTAGATGGATTTTTTTTCGGTATAAATTTAAAAATTCTGCTCTAAATGTTGAAATAATAATATTTACAAAACCCTAGACGGGCAACCAAAGAAAAACGAGAGTTGTTCTTAACTGCTTATAGGTCCCTCTCGCCGACGTATTTCGAATTTTTTGTGAACACGAACATTTAGATAGGGTAGAATTTTTTTTCCGGCATAAAGTTGAAAATTGTGCTCTAAATGTTCAAATAATAATATTTTACAACCCCTAGACGTGCAACCAAAGAAAAACGAAGGTGGTATTGAGTTGCATACCGTGGCTGGGGAAACCGTGGATAACATCACACAAACTTTTCATTTTTCGGTTATGAAATAAATATTTTATTCGGAGTCGATCCTGAGGTACTTTTGCAGCCTGGAACTATTCAATATTTGTACAATCTTCGGTTTCGACCCATTTAGACATAAAAACAATGATTAACGAAACTGCCAAGTGAACCACACACCGTATGTATTAACACAGAATGGGATGAGAGCGAGCGGAGTGTTCTGCCAGTCGCCCGTACCGGTATTATGACGTCAGGCAATTGTTGCTCAACGTTTTTCCGCGCTCTGTTTTCATTAATTTATTTCACACATTTCTCGTTGAAACAAAAAATTGATTTTTGGCATACTAACTAATTAAAGGGTAAACTTTTGAAATATGCAATAAAAATTTTTTACTGAATGGGCCTATTTGGAATATTGCTCACGATAATCTTTTATATCTTTATCGCCAACAACCTGTGCAAGATTTGACTGTTGCGGATTTACCTCTCGGGATAGATTTTTGTCACTGGTATATGAATATTTCAAGAGAAAATGTAAATATTTTATCCAATATCTTGTTTGTTGATGAAGCATCATTTCAAAGACATGGTTTAGTAAACCATCGTAATATTTGCTCATGGGCTGATCAGAACCCCCACCAAGTTTGTAAATCGAGATTTCAGCATAATTTTTGTTTAAATCAGCGTCTCGGAGCAGCGGAATATCTAAGATTTTTAAATAAGCAACTTCTAATATTGCTGTCCGTGAAAACATGTGGTACGCGCACAACAGAGCTCCTGCCCATAGTACATTAGCTGTTAGGCAATGGTTACATTTAAATTTTCCTGAGATATGCTGGGATATGGATATAATAACCTGCGCGATCACCAAACCTCAGACCCATGTACTATTTTTTACGGGGTTATATAAGAAATATTATTTATTCCAACCCTATTGATAGTAGGTATGGAAATTCTTATTAAAGAATTTTTGTAGCAGCTGAAGAAGTAAAGAATGACAAAATCTTTTTTGCAATGGTAACTTGCGTAATTTTAATTGTAGAATTAGACTACATTTACAAGAAAATGGAAACTACTTCGAAAACATCCTATCTTTTATTTTGTTATGCGATTCGGGATAAGTTACTTACTTATTTTCACCTAAGGAATCTGTAGCATCATTTATGCCCTTTCATTTAAATACACCCTGTATATCTGTGCTTGAAAAATTTGAAATCAAGTGCTTGAAAAATTTCTCAGCTCTCAGTACAAATGAAAGGTTGGGTATTAAAATAAACCTCTCTTTCCTTTGTGTCCGTACTACAACAGCACTTGCAAAATATCAATCACGGGGGTGAAATTACCCCGATCAAATTCCAAGCCCTGTTTCTACCTGCAAATCACCAAATCACCGACCGTTATAATACCGAAATATAGGTACACATGTCGCGTATAGGCCGACGTAAAATCTAACCGTTATTCGTTCCGTCCCCCACAAAATCGACAACACCATATGCCCCATCTGAATCGGTAAATACGACATGACCCAATTTGGTAATTATAGCGACGTAACAAAGGGGGATGTGAAGGTGGTTTATTCGTTTTAATGCGAATCACGATATATGTAGTACTTGGGAAATTACTAGATAGGGAAGGAAGCATTTATGTGATATAGGGAAAGGGTAGATGGTAAATAATAGCAGTTATGGCATGATTGTATGAAAATAAGAATGTGTAGGCAATATTCCTATTGTTNATCTTTATCGCCAACAACCTGTGCAAGATTTGACTGTTGCGGATTTACCTCTCGGGATAGATTTTTGTCACTGGTATATGAATATTTCAAGAGAAAATGTAAATACGCGCACAACAGAGCTCCTGCCCATAGTACATTAGCTGTTAGGCAATGGTTAAATTTAAATTTTCCTGAGATATGCTGGGATATGGATATAATAACCTGCGCGATCACCAAACCTCAGACCCATGGACTATTTTTTACGGGGTTATATAAGAAATATTATTTATTCCAACCCTATTGATTGTAGGTATGGAAATTCTTGTTAAAGAATTTTTGTAGCAGCTGAGGAAGTAAAGAATGACAAAACTTTTTTGCAATGGTAACTTGTGTAATTTTAATTGTAGAATTAGACTACATTTACAAGAAAATGGAAACTACTTCGAAAACATCCTATGCTATATCTTTTATTTTGTTATGCGACTCGGGATATAGGTATGTTAAGTTATTTACTTATTTTCACCTAAGGAATCTGTAGCATCATTTGTGCCCTTTCATTTAAATACACCCTGTATATCTGTATATCTCTGTATATATCAAGTGCTTGAAAAATTTCTCAGCTCTCAGTACAAATGAAAGGTTGGGTATTAAAATAAACCTCTCTTTCCTTTGTGTCCGTACTACAACAGCACTTGCAAAATATCAATCACGGGGGTGAAATTACCCCGATCAAATTCCAAGCTCTGTTTCTACCTGCAAATCACCAAATCACCGACCGTTATAATACCGAAATATAGGTACACATGTCGCGTATAGGCCGACGTAAAATCTAACCGTTATTCGTTCCGTCCCCCACAAAATCGACAACACCATATGCCCCATCTGAATCGGTAAATACGACATGACCCAATTTGGTAATTATACCGACGTAACAAAGGGGGATGTGAAGGTGGTTTATTCGTTTTAATGCGAATCACGATATATGTAGTACTTGGGAAATTACTAGATAGGGAAGGAAGCATTTATGTGATATAGGGAAAGGGTAGATGGTAAATAATAGCAGTTATGGCATGATTGTATGAAAATAAGAATGTGTAGGCAATATTCCTATTGTTTGTTACTGGCTGAGATTATTCAACTAAAGACAGAGTATTTTCCTTATAATCTACTTTCCTGTATTTAACTTCTTTTCAATTTTCAATCTAGGATACACCTGAAATGTAAGATTGTTCTGGCAATAACTTTGAAACTACAACTAGTAATGATGCTAAACACACTAATCCTTAAAGTTAGTTTACCTATAAATAAGATTTTGTGCATTTTCTAAATACTAAAGAAATATATTCTAAATAATCTGCCACATTTGAAATCAGCATTGTTGTTCTAAAAATTTTGATTAAAATATCAACAGAAAAATGTTTGATAGTGATCTTCTCTTTTCAGAAAGGATAAAACATATGAAACCGTTGAGACATGATAAAAGCTCACCGACAGCTGAAAAACATCGACCAAAATTTTCTAATTTATATGAGGCAGTTGTCTGTAGAATATTCTACAAACAAATAAAAAATGAAATACACTAATCTAAGAAGCAGATAATATTACATATTTAATAATGAAGTGGACTAACTAATAGTAGCTATTTTCTAATTTTAGGTAGTATAAATTTCTGACATTACCAATGCATGCAAATGAATCGAGTTTTATAAAATAAGCATTAGTAATGTGGAAGATACTGGTATTACAATATCAATATCAATAAACGCCGAACTTTTATTGTTGGTGACGAAACGAGAATCTTTAAAAATGTATAGAAAATGCACCATCCTTACTTCACCAGCAACAACACATGATTGACTCTTTAGCTCTGTTAGCTACCACAATGGAAAGTGTTTTGTTCAACCTATTGTATATTGATACTTTTGGGAAAATACAAACTAAAGTTACTAAATATCTTCAGTTGCCTAAACCTGAACGCCGTAGTTTTAAACAGTCATCTGCAACAATGCTTGCAGGAGGATATATCTTAAAGTTGAAGAAGAATGGTGGCCAAATCTTACGTAGAAGAACCAATCTGAAACAATGCGATGTCAAAACAAAGTTTGCACAGAGAGTCAGTTAAGGAAGCAGTAAATAATGTCATTACGTTGTTAAAATTTAATAAAATTCTTATTTTATTACTGACTGATATTGATTAAAATATATCTAATAAAAGCTCCTAGAAAAATCAATTTTTGCGTAGGAAATTATGTAAAAATCTGTCACTTATGACAAGTTCATAGATACATATTTTTTTAGGTTCTTTAGTTAAACAAGACGGTTTTTTGGTCGCTATCACTGATGTATGTAAATTATTAAAGATTATCATATAAAAAACATATAATAGAAGCATTTTTGTTACTATATTTCACCCAAGAACAAAATGCCAAATTAAAATTATGAAAGAATAAAAACAGAAAATTTTAAATTAATGTCTTTAAATCCTAATATTTTGTGCTGAACAATTATTAAACCTATTTCTCAATTATTATTTTTTAACCGGTAAATTCTACTAGAAATTGTAGTCATATTTTACATGTTACATTCGATCAATTTAGTGACAGTGGGTTTCAACACGTATAAAAATTAAAACAAAATGGCTAGTTACTTAATTCTTTTTTTGATATTAATGCTTTTCATTCACAGTAAAAGTTGTTTCCTAAAATAATAAAGATTATTTTATCTATTCATATCGAAGTTTGAATATAAAGCAATATATTTATTACAATCCCTGAATACTCTGTAATATACTATTCTATTTAATTTAAATATAAATCTGTCTTATAAATAAAGAAAGAGTCAAAACTACAAAATGGTAGAAGGCAACCAGAATTCTTACTTATCTGACATTGGCATGGTCGATATAAAATAATAGAATTGATTCTATTGTCTTCAACCTCTTGTTAATTTATTGGAGCTTAGCTTGCAACATTTATTGTATTACATGCACCGATATAAAATTTACAATTTTTTGATCAATTTATTGGGTGAATTGATAAATGTACAACAGGTTTTATGTCCATTCGGATCGTTTGAACTACATATATGAGTATACAAACTTTTATAAGGAAGTTCCATAAACAAATCATCATTATTATGATGTCTCCATAGCTCACCCTCAGTGTGACCAGTGGTGAATTTCTGACAGGTAACACTCCCACGCCCCAGGATATCTTTGTATGCACCCACCATGTGACAGTAACCCTTTCCACGTGACAACTCTTTGCGACCTTCTGCTGCCGCCGTCACACTGACCCACTAATGTGCTACTTTCCAAAAGACGACTGTTAATTTTAACTTGACACCTACCCCTATGAAGACGCTGCTTCTGTTTTTAAGAAGATTTATTATAAAGATGGATTCTAATGCTGTTAATGTCAGTGGGACTTATCTCGTAAGCCATATATAAGTTCGTTTTCAGACAAAGGACAGTGATCGATAGTAAATCGGATTTGGGCGTATTAGGTATGGGGGTGTTGGGAAAGTCTGATGTCACATTTGATATATCTTGCGTTGATATGATTTTTGCTGTAGATATTTATTTTATTTATATAAAAGTATAACTACCCTAACAGACAATTCCAGTCAAAGGACAGAACATATAAAAAAGAGAGAAAAAGTAGTCTATGTAAAAGTCTATTTTTAATGCATAAAATAGTATTTAGTGCTAGAGGCAACAAGGGCGAACACTGTGTTGTAAAAGAACGTTGATTTTAAGGTTATCACAAATATCACTGATAAGCATATTAAATAGTTGTGGGCTAAGAACGGAACACTGAGGTACTCCAGAAGCAGCAAAACTTTAATTCGATGTATCACAATACCTAATTGATATAAATACTGATAATTAATTTATAAAATTACACACTAGATACATTAGATTATTTTGATGCCAGACAGGGTAATATGAAATTATTTTATAGAACTGAAGTTACATTAAATATATAATTTTATACTTTTTCTATGGCAAAATGTGCAAATTCAAAAGCTACTTTTAATATTTTTAAGGAGAAAGACGAATCTATGTACTAGTGAGACTATGGGAATAAAAGTTTATGAAAATTTCCACAATTTTTATCAATGTATACAGTTAACTTTACAGACATGTCAAAATTGAATAATTTATGAAGAAACTTATATAGGTACAAAAAAACATTCAATACTTCTAACAATTGTAGAATGTACGATGTTATTATTATTTTCATTTATCAAAAAAATTATATCCGGCTAGGGATTTGCTTGAGTCTCGATCAATTCAGTTTAGTCAGTTACATGTAACGTGAAATTAATTTTCTTTGAAACTTAACACAGCGCCACGCACGTCATTAATTTAATAGATAATCATAGCAGGTTGTTATTTAAATATATTTTTTTATGATACTGGTATACCAAGATCTATATTAACCAATTCGCTCCTGGCCGAGCGGCCAGTTTGATTTGTTAGTTATAATGAATTAAGTTGTACCATCGAATTATGGCGAATGTCAATCACGAAATTAACCGGTGTCCCCTAAAGGTTAAGCAGTTTGTTTATAAAATAATACGTACATCTGGCTAGTCTTCAACAGGTAAATAAAAATTAAAGGTAGCTTGATAACTAGTTTAATAAACAGTTGAATATTAAAAAGTACATACAAAGAGACTGAGGTTTTTCTACGATGCAACAGCAGAATCTTAAAAATCAGTACTATTATCATCAGTAAGTACTATTCATTACAAAAACATAACTGAATGGTAATGTCCACGAGCACTTAAAGATCTAAAATTGCGTTTTTGATGTAGACAGTCACGAGGTACTTCAATTTCGAGTTAAAATTTTATCAGTTCTGAGTTGAACCAATGCACAGTGGTCGGAAATCCGAAAAGCTGGACAAAAGTCCAAAAAGACTTGCATCATCACCAAAAGTGGGGAGTTTATCTTTTTCAGGTCGCTAAAGCCGAATTTGCAGTCAAAAATCTCAAATTCAAGATGGCTGTTACAAAATGGCCGATGTATCACGTTAATTTATTGAATCTAATTGAAAATTCGAGTGCCTCTGGTATTGAGGTCGCGTAAAACGTATGTAAGATCGAACTTTGAGGTTTTCGTTTTTTGTTTGTTAATTAATTATTATTAATATCTGCGATATAAGGTATGTATTGGGAATGAATTCGTCATTTCGAATGAAATAATTTCTAAATACTGTTGAAGCTTATTCTTGTTATAAAGCTTATTCTAATTATTTAGCTAATTCTAATACACTGAGTCATTCGCATCGTCATCACCTGTCACATAACCGTCAGAGCATGAAAATATTATCCATAGCTTCGGTTGAAAAGCTTTTCTCATTTTTATCTATCTTGCACCTTTTTAAAAAAGGTTGATCTAAAATGATGATTTGCGTTTCTAAATTCTCTTGGAATTTTCCTTTAAAAATCGAAAAATGTATTTTTTCATTCACGTAATTTTACTGGTGCCTGATCCTGTCCAAAATGATAAATTATGAATTAAAAGATCATAGATAATAAGTTCATCTATAATTTTCTTCATTTTATTTTCGTATTCACAGCAAATCCTTTCATTTGATACCCATATCATGGGGGTGCACAAAAAATAACTGGTCCGCCATCTTTGGGTGTCCGCCATATTGGATTTAAAATGACGTCACTTAGCTAACCATGCATTGTCATCCAAACTAAACGTGTCTAAAAATTTCAGCTCAATCGGTTGGGGAAACTGTTTTAAAATTCAGTTGCAAAATGTGACCCCATACTAACAAGGCAACTTAAATAAAAGCTTGTAAAAATATGATAAATGGCACACGAAAAAGGTTCATAAAAAAACAATTTGAATTAGAAACGCTCGTTTGGAACGCGAAGAGACACTAAAACGCTAGCTAAGGTCTCTTACAATAGTAAATCGGCCGTACAGGGAGGCACAAAAAATGACTCAGAATCCCAATCCGGAAAAATCCGGTGGTTTTCTCTTTTGATATATGAAATTGACACTCCTGTCCGCATTTTCAATAGTGCAGGATCTCTTGGGATCACACCTATTTCGATAATTTACGATTGATGTGATTTGAAATCGATGGAAATTGCAAGACGTTTTTGTTAAAACAATAAAAACATGCAACTTTCGAAAAATGAGGTTCTAAATGAGCAAATGTATTCTACTTAACTCCAGGAACACCCTCTCTATTGCACCACACAACGATTCGTACTCTAGTAAAAATTTGCACGTATTTTCAATCACCGCTTTTCGAGGGGTCAGTGGCAAGTGAAATATGCTAATGTGTCGCAGCATACTTCCGATAGCTGTGGTCTATACACATGGGCCAGCTCTCTGTCACTTTAAAGAACTACGTAATGACTCCTTCTCTAGCATATTCTGAAGTATTAACGCAAACCAACGACTTTGAAATTTCAACTTTTGTTCAGCTTTTTCGGAATTCCGACCACTGTGCAATGGAGAAATTGAAAGAAAATGTTACTTTTATAGGAAAGTTATGGTGTTCCAAATTTTAAGAAAGGAACTAACGGCAATAAAAAATTGTTATTCAATTTTTTCAAGTTGGTTATATTTGTTCTTTGCATTATACTTACTGATTATAGGATGTAGAATTGATTTACATTTTTATTTCTGGATTTATTTAGTTCTAGGCTTGTTCATATCTTCTTTGTTTTTCCTTTTTCTTTTCTTCAATTTATTCCATTGTTTTCATTAAATTTTTCTTCATTGTTCTTTTCTACTACATCCTGGTATTTTTCTTACTTCTATTATTTGTCTCACTTTATTTTGTTTGAATCTTTTTGTATGTTTATACCAATATAACTGCATCTTCTATTTTCACAATTATTGATAATTATCAAACTCTGTTAGGTTTTAGAAACTGCGACTACGTTAATATGTTGTTAGTTTGCAGTGAAAAATACTTACTCTTCTGAGACTCGCAGTATTTATATGAATCATTTCCCGTATTGTCTCATGCCAAAAAGCCGCATCATGTTGTTCAGGAACTTCGAGATCACGGATCTTTTAAAGGTGAGCTGACAACAATTTAATGTTGCTGCGAACATTGAAAGTGCGCTTCTGAAAAATGTTGCAATAATCCTAGAACTAGACTGTAATAAAAAGTATGGTAACATTCCTTGAACTTTCCATGGTAACCTGTTGCCATGGAATGTTCAAGTAAAATCCATGTAACATTTATGTAATATTAAATAAAACCTGTAAAATATATATTGATTATACATGAATTTTACTTGAACATTCCATTGCAACAAGTTACCAAGGAAAGTTCAGGGAATTTTACTATACTTTTTATTACAGTGTAGCTCTGGTAGACTGGCTTTACACCATAATTTATTAAACAGTTCAGTTTGGAAGATTTTAAGTGAGGATCACCACATACAAAAAGTTAGCTTATTTGAATCTTAGGATTGGTAAAGTCAGCACTTTTTTCTTCTGTCGAAATGTAGTTGTATGGTCCACCTGATCGCCAGATTTCAATCCGTGCAACTTCTATTTATGTCGTTTGAAACAAGTGATGTGTTCCATTGGTTAGTACGATTAAGGAACTATGAGAATGTATAAGGAATGTCGTCAGAATAATCGCGACATTTCAGAAATCCTAGTAAAAATGAAAGAAAATTTCAATGTTGTGTACAATCATGCTTTAACGGAGGACATTTTAACACTTGCTGTAAGTTTATTCAGTAAAATAAGTGTAAAACAACATTTATATTGGTTTTAGTGCTGGTATTTAAAGTACTTGGTCGCAGTCAATTACATAATTACCTTTCATTTTCTTAGCCTTAGTTAGGAATCTTCGGCCTGACCTTGTTGTTCTTGGGCTAGATTCTGTTGGGGCGGATTACATCTAAAGCTAACATTATTTCTTGAATTTAGCCTAGGCATATAAAAATTTATAGCAGAAAGTAATTAAGAACAGTCAATAAGATTGTGTAAAATCTTAATAAAAAGTTACTGAAATACAAATTCTTCTGGTCTGTAAATTGGTAATATCAAATCGACTAGTTAACACACTGTAACTTATACCCCTCTCAAGGTAAACACCAACATCTTTAAATACCAGATACTTCAAAAACTTCCTCTGAACACGTTCAACAAAAGTCTTTTGTAATTATAAAAAGGATACCAAACAAGCACTGTATACTCCAATCTAGAACGTACATACGCAAAATACAAAGTTTTAATAGTATTTATGTCTGTAAATTGCTTACAGTTTCGTAATATAAATCTATAAAATGTTAACGCTTCATTTATTTTAAGGACTAAATGATCAGTAAACGAAAATTTTGCGTCAAACAATACACCCAAATCCTTGCAAGACTCACACCGGGATAATACAATATTATCAATACTATAATTAAATTTATGGACAGACAACTTTCTGGAAAACCTTAAGATCTTGCATTTGGGTGGGTTAAGATGTAATCTATTTTCAACACATATTGTCAAGTTCTTTGTGCAAATTATTACAATCTTCAAGACCAGTTACGGATGAAAATATTTTTAAATCATCTGCATGCAATAACTTACGACAGCTGATTATTTCATTTATATCCTTAATGAACNTTTAACGAAGGACATTTTAACACTTGCTGTAAGTTTATTTAGTAAAATAAGTGTAAATCTGTCGGAGCAACAACATTTATATTGGTTTTAGTGCTAGTATTTAAAGTACTTGGTCGCGGTCAATTACATAATTACCTTTCATTTTCTTAGCCTTAGTTAGGAATCTTTGGCCTGACCTTGTTGTTCTTGGGCTAGGTTCTGTTGGGGCGGATTACATATGAAGCTAACAGTATTTCTTGAATTTAGCCTAGGCACATACAAATTTATAGTAGAAAGTAATTGAGAACAGTCAATAAGATTGTGTAAAATCTTATATAAAAAAGTTACCTACTGAAATACAAATTCTTCTGGTCTCTAAACTGGTAATATCAAATCGACTAGTTAACACACTGTAACTTATACCCCTCTCAGGGTAAACACCAACATCTTTAAATACCAGATACTTCAAAAACTTCCTCTGAACACGTTCAACAAAAGTCTTTTGTATATTATAAAAAGGATACCAAACAAGCACTGCATACTCCAATCTAGAACGTACATACGCAAAATACAAAGTTTTAATAGTATTTATGTCTGTGAATTGCTTACAGTTTCTTAATATAAATCTATAAAATGTTAACGCTTCATTTATTTTAAGGACTAAATGATCAGTAAACGAAAATTTTGCGTCAAACAATACACCCAAATCCTTGCAAGACTCACACCGGGATAATACAATATTATCAATACTATAATTAAATTTATGGACAGACAACTTTCTGGAAAACCTTAAGATCTTGCATTTGGGTGGGTTAAGATGTAATCTATTTTCAACACATATTGTCAAGTTCTTTGTGCAAATTATTACAATCTTCAAGACCAGTTACGGATGAAAATATTTTTAAATCATCTGCATACAATAACTTACGACAGCTGATTATTTCATTTATATCCTTAATGAACAAAACAAACAGTAACGGACCAAGTGTAGAACCCTGAGTAAACGACTTTACGGTATTTTATATTTGGGTATGGTAAAAATTTATTCTGAACACACAATTATTTTGTTCTTCTCTAGACTATTGAGAATTGGCTTTAATTTATATCGTGTTTTATCTTTACTAAATGCAACATTAACTTCCATTAAATATAGCAACACTTTTTTCAGTGTATACCCCGCTAACAAGGGTACGTTTTCCACTTCACACGCCTCACGCACGCATTTAATCTCAAATCTGCCTATAGAGTTACACAAGCCGCAAATATATCATGACCCGACCTCCGACCTTACGTATAGTCTCTCGTTTAATTAATTACTGCTAATAAATTTCCAAATACTTCATCCGGAGATCTGGTACGATGATATATGCAACGCAGCGCGGTCTCGTCGTTTTTTTGGGGTTACATTCGAATATTTTGTGGGCCCGCGGTGGCATTCAGTGGTCCACCCTCGCTTTTCACCTGTTGCTCTTATTTGCAAGTCAAATGCGGCCGCAATATGCCATACGCTAACGTGGGTAAGCCGTGCCCTGCTTCATGAGGGTACCGAATAATCTGGATCAAATTTAGTGTTGATCCCAATAAGAGGTTTGTTGTAAGTGGCTAAAGAGGGGCGTTACTTGTGACAGTAAAAATCACAAGACCGTGTTCCCGTAAGATACCATTTTTATCAACAGGAGGATGTGACACAAACAATGTCACGAAACTAGTTGTGATTGGAGATAAAGACCTATTATTTGTTTTTTTTATAGTAAAAATTTCGTAATAAAATCATATTTTTGGACTGAATAAAATAACAAACAAAATTTGCTAAAATGTATCATTTTTATCCAAAATTAAAAAATCTGGATAAAAATAAAACAGAAAAATGGTTTAATGAATAAACTTTTACACGGCTTTCTTAGTAACTTAAGAAGGTATATCGGGGTCCGAGGGAAGTGAGGAGCGCAGGGGGGGGGGGGTTCTATGCTTTTCTTATGAGACAAAAATCCGCTGCCAATTTGAAAAAATTAAATTGTATTGAAATTATTTGGGATAAACATTATCTATGTAGCAAAGAAATCTACTCATATGCACATACCATACATATTGACTAATTAACAACATAAAAATATCATATTTAAGTTATATTTAATGAACGCATAAAGACTATGTAGATACAACAGCGCTAATAATTGACTAGCATTTGTACACACTGCGAACCTACAGATCTCGGACATCGAAGATATTGCGCGTCAAATTCGGGTAAAGATGCGTACGCGTTCAAAAATGTATTGTGTGTAAACTTTGTACAATATAATTATTATATATAGCAAATATATAGTATTATCCTCGCGAATATTTGTATCCTTTATTTAAAATCCGTAAATCATGTGAACTGGTAAAACAACGAAAATTATGTTTAGTTCTAAAGAAATGAAATGACACTCGCGCCCATCTCTCGTCCAAGTCAAAGAAAATGTTGGATGCAATTTTGAAGGTTCTGTGATAGAAATTACATTATTATTTACTGTTCGTGTTTTTAATCTCTATTTTAGTAATGTTACAAAAGTTTTGCAACTATAACTAATTTTTTAGATATAAAGTTTGCTGAGAAATATGTATGTTCCTTTGTTATTCCGTACAAATGCTTTTATCTTAAGTATTACTAATTATATTAATCAAGTAAAGAAAACTTTATGTAACCCTAAATAATTCTGGGTAATGATTACGATGTTTTTATAAACCATTAAATATATTAAAAGGATTTATCAACTGTATTTTTTATTCCAATAAATATATCACAGCTTCCTAGTCTTTTTTAATAAATCTAGTTTTTTAAAAACATTACAAAAATCTCGTCTGTTGTGGATAATTTATTGTTGATAACAATGTACATGGGACTTAGGAAAAATGTATATGTTTTAAATCAATTTCGTTATTATCAAGTATTTCAAATGTATTCCCTCCTTGCTGTTAGCTGATTGCGACGTTGCCACATTAATCCTCAAGTCAGACAGAAATGCAATTATTGGTTTCTGTTTCTAATTAATACAGCTGTACCAAAGTTTACAGAATATTTATTCTGTAAACTTTGGCTGTACTATGTTCAAAGCTTACATTAGTTTTCAATCTAAGGTCATGATTAAGCAATCAATTGCGTTTTCAACAAGCCCAACTTCATTGAAATAGGTTTTCTTAATCCAGAGTTATCTTAATTTTTGTCATAAGAAATAATTTCCACCCCCCTTCCTTTATTTTTTAAGATGGAGCAAAATTTTTCCAAGAAAAATTTTGAAGAATGACAGATCTCGAAAACATTAAGTTGTATATGTATATCGTTCCATTTGATTATTTAGAAGTAAAGCAGTGTTTTTTCTTTTATTTTAGAAATGCGCTCTCTTGTAGTCAGAATTAGAAACTGAATTTCTAGTGGCCTTATTAGTCATTTTTTTTTCCGAAATCTGTAGGACAAATAGTTTCCGAGATACAGCCGGTCGATGACCTTAATGGGACACCCGGTAAAGTATAATTTTAAAGTAAATTTAAACTGTATATACAGGGTGTACCATTTGAAATTTTTGAGTAAATTCAACTTCAACGTTACAATATTGGCCACACGTTTTTAAACACACTCTGATTTTTTTGCAATTTTGATATTAACTGGTTGAATTTCACTGCTTTTAAATTATCCATGCCAAATTTCATTAATATAAAGCTAAATGTCGGAGTTATTCTGTTTTATAAAATCACTTGCATCCTTCAATTTTTTTTGAAAATTGATAATAACTTGAAAACTGTCACATTTTGGCCTATACTACCTTATATAAAATTGTTCCAGAGTTTGCCGTAGAATTTTAAAATGCATAAACCTACAGAGGGTTCTATTTGAAATAACAGAGTCGATGATGACTTCCGGTATAACCGGAAGTGCGAGGAAGTTGGCACTGTTTTAATTGAATAGATCTTTTTGATAAATAATAATTTTACAATTTAAGACAATATTACAATTGTATAGGAATAGTCAATACAGATATAAGTTATAGAGACAACAAAAACAATAAAAATAAAAATATAGGCAACACCCATAAAAGTCAGTACAGTTTACGTCCAATGGATATACATTATAAGAATTACTATAACTACATACACTACAATTATGTTAAAATCCAAGATAGCATCCATAAAAGTCGCACAGGTTACATATAATCAGAAAGGGAATAAAAAGACTTATCATGTAAATAATTTTTCAAATCTCTCTTGAAATGTTTTATATTTAAGAAAGACTTTATATGTTCAGGCAGCCTGTTATATATTTTTAGTCCAATGTATTTAGGTGAATTTTTTATTAAATTTATTCTAGTAAATGGCAAGTGAAAGTGATGATTGTGACGTTTTTGAAAAATGGCTTACAGGATTCTTTTAAGCCTATATTAGCTGTGCATCGAATGATTCGCTTTTGCGCAATAAACACTTTTCTTCCATTAGTCGAATTGGCCCAAAAACACACACCGTATCTCAATATTCACTCCACTTTTGCATAATGTATATTAATTAATTGATTTATGGTAAGTACTGAGCTCAAGTTTAAAAATATACAAACTATTTTATCACAATGAGACTTCCAGTTTAAATTATCACCCAAATAAAGTCCCAAAAATCGTATGCTACTATGTGAATTACATAACAGTGTATTATATATATTCAGAGTTATGTCTTCAACATCATGTTAATATGTGTGGATACGCAACAATTATGTTTTTTCACTACTAAAATAGAAATTTTGGTAACTAAAATAATCAACAATACTGTTCAAAGTTTCAGAGCATTTATTGTTCAAATTTTTAAAACTTTTATCAGAGATTATCAGAGATATAGCATCAACATAAGCAGTAAAATGACAACCTGGTATAACTGAATTAATTTAGTTTAACTACAAAATAAATAAAACTGGACTTAAGATAGAGCCCTGAGGCACTCCCAAATTAACATTCAAAGAATTGAATTGACAATCAGTGGAATATTTATTTTTTGTGACTAATAGAGAAACATATTGTCGCCGATTTCTCAAGAAAGATGCTAACCAGTGTAAGCTAACACCCCTAATACTTATACTAATACTAAATATTTCTAACATTTCTAGTAACTTCTCCTGTATACAAATTTTCAGATTTAAATTCTGACTACTTTTTGAGATATTCCTACTGGATCCTCTTCGTGATACACCCTGTATGTAACTGGATTACTCCTTATAGAATTCTAATTCCACCTAGAAGGGAATGAAAATAATTATTGTATATGCAGGTTTAAATATAAAATTTTATTTAAACGGGCAATTTCAGTAGCAGTTCTAATATTGAAAGAGTTTTGGAAAGAAAGACAAAATTGAGTTCCGTTATTTCATATTTATTAAGTTAAAATTATGTGTAAATAACTGGTTTTAATTTCTTGACAAAACTTACTATTAGATACTTACAGTTATCAATTTTCAGCTGCTATTTTTCATTTTCAAGCAGAAATATTAAATGAACTTTGACATACGCGTAGACATAAAGTATGTTTCTAAAATGTAGTACCAGGCGCTGACAAAAATTCCTGAGGCTAAAGTAGAACAATTTGGCTAGACTGTCTGTTGTAAGTATGGAATTTAAAATTATCCACACTCCTCTCGTATCAAATTTTAAAACGTACAAAATTGGTAAAAAACCCAATAAAAACGTAACCGCGAATTTGGCTGTTATTGGAACAAAAACCGTCACATAATCGGGAACCCACGTATTGCATTCTTTTTACGGTCTTCGCATTAACATCGATCTATCCAAACAAAACCGCCGACAATAGAAGAAAACTACCGCGTCCGAAATGGGCACGTACCAAACACCAATTTAAATCTTTATTATGGTGCACCGTAAGCACATATTAAACAAGGCCCTCGCAAAAACTTTGAGAAAAAGTAATTGCCTTTCCATTACGCCGTGGAATCCATAGACTAGACAACATAGTAACCTATCTAGTTCAGACGGCTGCTGCGAACCGCATTAAAAACCTAGTTCTTGATTTTTCTCTATGATGAGCGGGAATATGAGGGTACCTGTAACTCGCAGCAGATGCGCATTCTAATCCTGCTGGCACATATAACATAAAATAAAAGACGCGCTTCGACGTTCAACTGCAATTTTCCTTTTTCCTCGAGATACCTACGCAGTGGACAAAGAAAATTGAACGTTAAATCTGACTTTACTATTTACGTAAATTTTACAGGAATTGAGTTCTCAGTGAAGCAGGAAAAATATAGATATTATAAATATTTTTATTAAGTGTTAACTGTTAATAAATAATAAGACACATCACTAATCTACCATGAATTATGCCTTTATTTCCACTTCAAGCACTTGCAATTTTTATAGTCCAAAAGGATTTTAAATTTTTCTGTTAGGCAAAGACTAGAAAGAAGTGAACAGGTGACCTATTTTCCATAATGTGTCAATTTTCATATACGTGGTCATGAGTTTGTTTATCTAACTCGTATGTCGCTACTGGTAATATGCGGCTATTATCCAGTAACGGCTTGGACCATTCGGATCAATAGTGACTATACACTATTTTTTAAATTTGCTGTAGCTGCTGTATAAAAAAACCAAATGAATTAATTGTACCACTAACAGAGAGAGGACAACACATTTAGGAATATTATATATACGCAATATGTTAAGTCTATGATGATTACACTGAAAGAAATGGGCGTATTAAACTGTTTATCTAGAATAATGTGTATATTATATATATACAACTTTTATTAAAAAAAAAGCAATCATCTCCATACTCATTATTCAATGAGTTAACTGGAAGGTGCTTAATACACCTTATGCATCTATGAAATAAAGGTTATAATGAATTACTTATACATTATTAGGTGTTATAGACTTTATGTTCCAATTGTATAGTAGGGAAGATTTGTTGTATAAAGACCAGTATCCGAATTTGTATATAACAATTATATTAACAGAATTATTCGTTCTTATACTGAATATGTTTCCGTCTTTAATGTGTAAAACGCGTCTTATAATGGTTAAGTGATCGTCACCGCTCGGTGCATAATCGTTTATGATCGTAAAATATCCGACAGTCCCCTGTGCATCGACTTACGACTATTGCACGTCTAGTTTGATGAAAATGGACAGTATATGCACATGTTTCGTGGGATACATGATCATATCGCGTTGTGTGAAATAGAAAATTATGTAAGTATCTAACTGTTTTATGGCTTGTAATTGTTTTGTTTTTTCAAATGTAAATCTTGTCTAAATCTTAAGAATTATTATTTTGTAGGTTATATTAGAAACCGCTGATGTTAAGTTTTACATAAGATGGAGGAACAGAAGGTTAACGATGACAAAGAAGAGCATGGGTATAAAGTCAATCAACCAGAGGAAATAGAATTAGATGGAAAGAAGCTCAACCTTTCAGGGGAAGCTTCATTCTTAAGGTGCAAGAGTTATAGTGCAAATTCTCATGTAATACAAGAAAATACGGGTGCATCGTTGCTAAGAAAATAAACTGGACAGTTTTGAAAGCGATTTGTCATCATTTTTAATGCTTAAAAGTATGTTTTATGTATGTTTACATTAGAACCTTAGCTTGTAATTACAGTTATCCAATAAAATTTCTGAAAACTTAGTGTCATATGTTTTTAACTCATACAGAGTATATAACAGTTTAATACATTTATATTTAAAACTTATAACCAATACTAGATGTTCTAATAACGATATGGAACACTTTAATAACAGTTATTGCTATTATTTCGTAAAGGGTATAAAAAACGTTGTATTCTAGTTATACAATAATTTAATAAAGAATAAGGTTTATAGTCACTATACAACTGTGCTAGCAGTACGCGTTTTATATCCAATATTCACCTGTTTAACTGTCACATATAGTATACAATGGTCTTATAATGGCGTAGAGAATTCTAATAAAGAATAAAACGCATTTCTTTCAGTGTAGATAGTACTGAAGTTTGGTGGTGAGTAAAATCAATATGTTAATGTTACTGCTCAACTCGAAATATGACCTCTTTTTATATAATATAGCTGTCGCACTTTTGTTACCCTTGTTACCCTATACATTTTTTAATAAAAGGACGTTTGATTATTAAGGCTTCTAAACGAAAGTTATGATTATTATTGAATGCTGCAACCAAGGAGATTGCAAGAAATCAACAGATTATTCCAGCAGTCATGCTATTAACTCTTACCACATCAAATCTAATCCGGTACGGGGTTATTTAGATACTAAGGGTAAGTGAAAACGATGTGAGTCTATCTTAGGTGCTAAGATATGAAAGAAAGGCCATCGGGACAAGGAGAACCTTGATGAGATAACTAGAGTAGGCTTTCCAATAATAAGGATAAAAAATGACAAAGGCAAGAGATGAAATTCCTAAAAGCATCATCGATGGAACAGGTGATGGACCAAAATTCCAAATCAATAAGGACAAGAGCATAGCATTAATATTGAAGTGTGCTTTTGAAGATTCTGCCAGAAACGGAGACCATAGCCTATATAGAAGTAAAGGGATATCATCAGATATTTGGAGACTTTGAAGAATTCTAAGGCCATGGAAACTGATTGTGATTGCTTTACAGAGTTTAGGAGAACGAATCCTCTTGAATAAAGTTGAAAAAAACCAAGAGGAGTCTTTTCCCATACAAAAATGTTAATATCCGTATGCGCTAATAAAAAAAAAATGTTTTTTTTAAATACTTTGTTCTAATGATTCTTGGCAACATGAACAGTAATTTTACGTCTCATTATGACTATTTTATCCATAATGAAATGCTTTGGCCTTCTTTTATGGACTAGTAATTGGTCGTTTAAGTCACATGAGTAAAAAAGACAAAAAAGAAGATGAGAATTCCAAGATGCAGATATGTATGTGTCTTTTTACTAATGTTTCAATTTTACTGGAATTTAACTTTCCCTGTTAACTTTGGCTGTAATTTTATTGACTGACTGCTTTATTTGTAATTAAATATAGCCTCTTAAATAAACGCACACTAAGATGTGGCCACCAGGTTGCTTGGCAGCACATAAATCCAAACGATCTAATGTGTCTCCTGCGTCGTCTAACGCTCCACCCGTAGCCTGTCGGGCTAGCCGGCTCGTGCTGTTAACTCCGCAGGTATTTTTAAACTTGTGCGAATCATGCGGGCGCCCTCACCTAATATTCTGAAATTCCAACGCAAAGTACGGATAATTGCCTATTTATTAAATCTGATTCATTACCTTAACGATCGGGTATTTATTGTAATTAGTTTGGTAATTCCTAACGCGTCTTGTGCTGGCGTCCTTTTTTTGTTTGGGAGCCGCTCGAGAGGCCGATAACTCAGTGCAGATGCGATTGAGATAATTCTTGTGGAGCAGAGGTCGTCCATTACGGAATATATAAATTTGTTTTCCGAACAAACGCTATTGACACCACCATATACAGGATGTTAGCAGTTTATCGAAGTTATTTCGTAAATTAATTTCTATTTTGCTATTTTACTTTAATTACCGGTTGAATGAATCAAATGCTATGGAGTTTAAGCAGAGGTTAAAAGTACTTGTTCTGTTCCTTTGCTGATAAAAACTAAAATTTTAAGAAATTGTTCTATAGTGTCAAGGAAATATATTAAAAAATACAATTAAATATTGTATTCCGGTCATGTGACAGTTGCTTTATAGTTTTTTATATCTCACCCGTACTCAAAATGTGTCTGTAGACAGACAGATTAGTAGATCACTTTGTGTCAGTAAATATAAAGCTATGTTTTGTGTCAGTAAAAGTTAAGTAGCAATGACATTTAAAGATATGTCATATAACATATGTTTTATAGGTTATATCTCACCTATACTCGAAGTATGCCTGTATATAGGAATTGAAATAGCTGAATTATTCGCTAGTCATCTCATTTATGTGGTCTACGTCTGGTGACTCCTCTGATAAATAGTCTTAACTATTTATTAGATATTGGTGGTGCAATTCAATGCCAGTCAGGGGAATTCAGCCCGTTGAGTCAACAGTTTCGTTGTAGAGATATTTTTTATACGATTTATTCAAAATAGTAAAAGTATGAAATTAATAGAACAAACTATTGTATCAGGAACTAAAAAGTGTATCGACAAAATTGCTACTTCAATTCAATAGAATAAATAACAGACGAAAATTTAGCAAACATGGAAGCCATGCTATAGGATGTATCATCCTATCCATTATTTGGATATTGTTTAGCTTCAGAAATTTATGCTTAATACACTTAATTTTTTTTCTGTGGTGTAAAAAAGTTCAACATTATTCCCTTCAGACAAGTGCAAAATTTTGTTATTCTTTTATTAGGTATTTTATATTTTATAGAGGATTTTATACCGCCACAGAAGAAAATAGTAAATTAGACACTATTCTTGTCATATTCCAATGAGAATTCAGAATTTTACATGAAAGGAAAACTATTTTTAGTGCCAGAAGCCAGAACTAGTATCAAAAAGTGTATATTACATATAATTATAATATTATTAATCAGCATTATAAATTGTTATAATCTGTCAATAAATTGAACCCACGTATACAGGGTGTTCTGAAAGTCCATCGGGAAACTCCGGGAGGTGATTATACGAATTAAAATAGTAACAGTATGTATAGTCTTTCCGAAGTCAGTTGAACATGTATAAAAAATCCGAGCAATCAAATTTAATGAGTTTCATAGGCGTCCCTAAAAAAGATTTTTGCTAAAGGTAAAACATTATAATAATTTATATATAATGTGTAGAAAATTTCTATTATATGTTCATTTGGCCAACAACATATTTTAATTATTTATGTTCTCAAACAATTTTATTATATTGGTGGCAAATTTCGTTTTGTTCCGTTTCAAAAGGTCTCCAAAATGCCATGTTGTGATAATATTAGTAAACAAAATATCCCTCTTATTTCTCCCTTCCGCAATTGTAATATGAATGATTGATAGAGGTGCCTATAATATATTAAAATTACCTGAATAACACCAAATTCCGCATTGCTGCACTGCACTGCTGGGCGATTTATCAACCACTTGTCAACTGCTGTGATTTGTTTCCTAGTAGCCCAATGCAACTGTCTCTATTTTTCCTTTGCCCACGCTCGCATTCTTCAACTGGTCATATATATTTCTACCACCTGCAGGTTTAATTCGACCAGACCTGTATATGGGTATGGCTGATTAAATATGGGAACAAGTTTTTAAAATATTTCAATGCCGAGTTGCTGCGTAGCGACCGAACCTGGTACATACCTTGAAGTTATTGGTTCTTCAATTGACTTCGGAAAAACTATAATGAAAATTTTTTTCGAATTGTCAATTGTTTGCAAATTACAGCTTGTCAAAGATATTTTTTTTTATTTTTCTATTTAAATAACTTATTTAATTCAGGACCGATTAGTCTCTCATTTAGAACTCAAAATCTGTCTTGTTCATAATTTTTTTTCTCTTGCTAGACATCACAGAAATTTAAACCTTATTGAAAAGAAAAATAATATCAGAAAAAATTATGTACTCTTAATTCAAGTCGATAAATGTACCCATTTAGCAGGAATTTTTTTTATTACATACTGCTATTATTTTAATCCGTAGAATCCTGAAGTCTCCTGACGGACTTTCAGAACACCCCGTATAAGATAAACCCGAGAGATTTTTGATACCTATAGTTTTTAGGTAATTATATTTATACTTGCTGTGAATTGTTCTATATATCATGAGTTGTTAAAATTAATAATTTAACGGCTTAGAAATTGAGCAAAAAATATGTAGGTACCTAATTGATTTGTTAACTTTGGAAATAGTTACGCTATGATAAAGAAATGATGTAACGGTTTGATTATTTTTCTTCTTTCTCTTGTACAACCGGTTTTTCATAATACACGAAACAGAAAAATGTTACTTACTACAAATTGCAATATTGTCAATGTCATAAATGTAACATGTTGCTGAAGGGGAATTTCCTTTGTAGTTATTTTTTATTATTATTATTATTAGCACCGGCACGTATTTTTTATGTAATTTGCTTCTTAGAAGCCTTGATTCTACCTTTGCGGATTCAGTGCAGGTACTTCTTTTTGTGAAATGTTCCTAGAACAAGAATGATCGGCTCGTATTGTAAATATATCTCAGGTACGTCCCATGCTATACCAACTAGTTTGCCATATCACATGAAGCATCGCTAGCCAAGAAAACGCGCTCTGGGGTTGCCGGTTAATAGTTAAATATATATTATTAATAGAATTTGGCAATGCACCTGCCTGTATCTTGATTGATATTAAGCCACGCATTTTTTTCTTTTTGAAGATATGCATAAGTATATTTAATGAATTGGAATAATTCGTTTAACACTTTTGACACAAAAAGTAGTTAAAAAGTTTGTATTTTACAGAGAGAATAGTCCAGTTTTGATTATTACTATAGATTAATTGACTAAGCTCGGCTCCCACATGGCTTGTAAACATTTATGAAGGTACTGTATATATACCTAATAAAAATATTTTCTAATTCCGCATATTACATTGTCCATGTCATACATATTATGTAATTTAGTTCATCATTGGCGTTAAATTTTTGTATATTTCAACAACCCATTTTAACACTATACATTATTTTGTTTCCAAACCTTCATATGTGCAAATCATCCTAGCAAAATACCACAGGAAACCGATTATTATCCTCGCTACCGAAATCTGAACTATTATAAATATCACAAGAAATACGGGTGACATTTCTGCAAACCTGCACCCAAAAGGGTTGAATAGCGGTGGTCGCCCACTATTAGTATTTTCCACAACAAAAATGACCGCAACAATAACTGAGATGTCATTTCAGTTCACGTTCTCAAGGATTTCAAAGGGTTAAGAAATATGAATGGATACGTATTCTAAGCAAGAATACGTTGGGAGATAAAGGACTATGATCATTTATTGTAGCGTATGAGACGCAAACAACTGAATATGATCTGATTTATTCAACTAGATTTCGGAAAATATCTAAACCCGAGATTAGGTATTGAGTTTATTTAAGTGGCAAATATTTACATAGATGCAGATCTAGATTGCCAATCCAAGAGTTTATGAAGGGAAGTCCCAAATATTCTATAGAAACTGATACAAAAACATCATTCCAAATAGATTACCATGCTTTAAGATTTAGAAAGATACAACATATAGTGAATTTTTATATTATTTTATAACGAATGTAAATATTGTTCTTTATTACTGTGCTTTGGAAATTTTTAAAATTGAATAATCTAAAAAAGTTTAAAGTTAAACCTAGATTTTTTTTAAATATGGTTTGATTATCTGTCGATCTACTTAAACAAATAAATAAAAAAACATAAATATACATATTTAAATCTTTTACATCTTGAAATAGATAATTTATAGACGCCAATTTATACTCACTGAATGTTAGACAGCCTGGCTTGATTAGTAGGTATAATGAAGAATTTTATTAGTATCTCCGATTCATAAACCTGACGATAAACCTAACTTTAGTAACTACATGTCAGTTGCAGTATTACCAGTACCGAGTAAATGTGATAAACATATCTCAGGCACGTTTTTATAGACTTGTTTCAGTAAAATCGTTAATGACGTTCGACATAATTTTGTCACACGCAACTGTAGTTGTGTATTACATATCTATGTAAGTATTCAATATTTTAAAAAGATATGAATATTTTTTTTCCCATTATCTGACTGACGACATTGATATTTCTTATAATTGTATTTTTTAATTCTCTGCCATTTTAATTTTACACACACATTTCATATTTTATTTTTTTCATATCATTATTCTCTCTAGAAAAATTATACCTAATACATTTATTTAATTCAGGTGTTGTAAATCTGTTATAATTACTGCATTTTCTGTGTAATTAGTCAACATTTCTGTAAATAAATAATAATTTTCTAGATAAAGATTTCTTAACACAGGAAATGTTTTAAATTTCAATTTAGGTATTCAAAAATATGTATTACATTGAAATTAACAAAATAATATGTACCTACATTTTGTATGACTTGACCTCTTCTATGAAATAAAATTATCGATTTTGTAAAAAATATCTGCTATTATTTAATAACATTTCAGAATTTTCCGGAGAAAATTGGAGGGTTGAAGTAATTTCATTTTGATCTAAATTCCGAAAGGCGCTAGGCTAGATCTAAGTTATTAAAAAAGTCGTAACTTTTTTACTTTTAACATTACGGTAATTTATGTTTTTATGTATTTTTTTAATAAAAGGAGGTATACTTGTTTCAAGTTTCTAAATAGAATCGGTTTTGAGAAAAGTATGAATAAAAAAATTAATGCAATTTTTTAATAGGACCTTGGAATAATATTTCTTATATTTTTATGCAAAATCTGCTGTAAAGTTAAGTTATGAGTTTACGTTTAAAGTACATGGCATATCTATTTTATTCCAAATAACTCCCACTCAACAAAGTTCGCGACAAAATTTAGGAAATTTTATATAACTATTAAGAAATATAATAGTAAAGTACAAGATTTAATGCCGATTTAATGGACGAGGCGCAACCGAGTCTATTAAACCAGAGACGGCATTACATTTACTTTACTGTCAAGTTAAACACATATTTTTTTTCGCCGATCAATTTTAATGTTATCGTAATAGCAAAGAAAGCTATTTATTTTATATTATTAAAATTGTATGAATAATAATTTCTTCAGGTCGTCTGTGGTTGCTAGGAGACGAACGTTATTAAGTAAATAATTTAGGCCCGTTACTTTGAGTCTCGGTTAAGCCTTTGTTAAGTAATCGCATGATTAGACTGTACATATACTGATTTATTTTATAGAAGTATATTCACAGTCTAATCGCCTGATTAGTTAATCAAGCCTTAACCGAAACTGAAAGTATCGGGCCTTACACACAAGAAAAATCGAGGAAGATATATCAGCAACATATAGAAAATATTTCAGAAAATGTACTATTGATATATTTTTCTGAGTTAAGCAAATATATGAAATTTTCTTCATTATGATCAATATATGGAATGCTCAGAGCATTCTTGAAATGGCAATCGGATGGATATCGTGCTAAAAAATCGCGAGTTTTTGAAAATGAACAAACTAAAACACAAAACACAACAAACTTTTTAACGGAGGCCCTTTAGGTACATAAGTAACTATAAATAAAATTACTTTCGTTAAGGAACAAATTTCTGTTTTTAATTTAGCGACAGTAAAAATGAGTAACATATTTTTTTGTTAATGTTAAAAATTTGAGACAAGAATTTGTTCGCAGCTGTAGAATAGACACCCTCATTTAAAATCAAATTATGTTGAAAATTGGAAAACATAAACAAAACCTTTGTAACTAACAGATTTTGCTACTGGTCTGCACAATATGATCTCCTCGTAAATGGTAGCGTAAGTGAGCTCCAACTTCGCTCGATTGCATCGATAGGATCTATTAGTTGAACTAAATATTCTTTGTTACTTTCGCTTTGTACCGTGCCGCAAAATCCAGGTAATTTTTAAATGCACTTGGTGGCTGCTTTCTTATTGAAAATTACTTAAATTTAAAAAATAAAGTAAGGCTACTTCTCCCACTAGCTGAAAAAATACTTTGTTCAGAATAAGTATCCGTAAATTTGAGTGAAAATAGATGTGAGAAATTATTTTTCCGTACCACCAATTGTAGAATATTAACTTTTCGGAACTACAGATAAAATTAAATGCTTTACACACTAATCAGTAAGAAAAATTCTTTATACATACATTGATATGGGGTGATTACTCTTCACAAAGAACATTAATACTTTCTTCCTAAAACCGTTCCTATGCTCTCTACGACTCTCCAACAGTTACAAATGAAGCTTAGATATTTTCTAGTCAGTTTGGCAGAAATAACCAATTAAATGAAAAATGTCACAAAATCCCCACATGTGAAAAATGCGAGGAAAAATGTTATTTATAAATGAAAATGAATTTAAGTTATAGTACAAATTTATTGAACAAGTTTACTGAATAAGATAATAAGAATATAAGCATGCCGACACACTTTTATCGATGTATACGGGTGCTTTATCTGTACAATGAATCTGACCCATTTTGCGAAAAGCATCTGTGTCCCATTTTTAACTCTATTATTAAGGTATTGCATTTCATTGCATCACCTGCTGCATTCAAGTCAGAAGTACGCCAAATAACGCGTGCCATATTGTCCCGAAACATACAAAAGGATAATTTACAATCTAGGAGCTTTTAATCGGAAATCCGTTAGAAAAGCTGCATGTAGCACACGTGAATGTAAAAGGAAGTGTGAAAAAATACACCCACAAATTGGAATTCTATAAACAGAGTGTCCAAGGACTGACAAAAAGGTAAAAAATAAAAATTTTTAATGTACATACAGCTAAAAGTGTGACATTTTTGTTCTAAAAAATCACATCTTCTAAGCTACAGCCTTCTAATATTTTCAAAATACCCATTAAGTCAGATAAGTTAAAATTGAATAAAAATTTTGAGTTCACGTTTTTGAGTATGACCTACTTAATTCTAACTAAAGTTGCTAGCATCAACGGAAGACCGATATGAACGTTAATATTGTTGGTGAACAACTAAAACATTAAAACTGACTTTTTCTAGTTCCTATACCTATAAACTAAGAAAATTACCTACATTTCCTAAAGAAAATAATTAGGTGAATTGGTAGAGGTGGACCATTAGCTTACCTCAGTCTCCACACTGTAAGAAAAATTGGACTTATTTTCACTCAATTTCACTCAATGAAGTATCAATTTCTGTCCACCCGATAGAGTGAAATTTTGCTCTATTAGTATGAGTAGGTAACTGCAACTAAACTAAATGGCAACTAAAATTTTATCAGTTTTATTTCAAATATTACCAAAAATGTGTAAAATTATCAAAATGCCTAATATCGACTGAAAATGTACTCAATAATTTCACTGAATAGATTCACTCAGCTTTCACTCAGACCGTAATCCACTCGACTTTTATTTTTTGTGAAATTTAAAGTAAGTAGGTATTTGTTCTGAGTAAACATTTGTTTACTCAGAACAAATACCAACAGTTGAGGTATTACGACAAAGAATTTTAAATGGTTCTGAAGCCATAAAATATTCTCCGGATGTGTTTAGGAGCAACAACCAACATACATACGGTTTAAACAAATTTTTTAAAATATAAACGAAATTTAAATTAAAAATATTAAATAGTAAGTGGTAACTTTGCATATCGGAATATCGTATTTACTTAGAAATGGTAACTCGTAAAAGAGACAAAAACATTATTTTTTATGTTATCTATTCTTGTTACATTTTGTTTTATTTCCCTTTTAAAGTTAAGGATGGTTAAAAAGGCTCAACTCTCGTCTGTCGTGATTGAAAATTGAGTAAAGCATATAAACATAATCTTTCAAAGTTTTGTTCAATTTTGGTTTATCAAGAACGAGTAATTACGAAAATCCGCTGTTTCCGAGTGCGAAGAAAGTCACAAATCATTCCTGGGACTAGAACTTACAAAAAAATCAATATTAAAAAAGTAATTTCACATTAATATAAATTATTAGTCAATAATATATGGTTTAGGGTATAAAGCAGGGTGATTCACAACTTATCCAAAAAATATTGGGAATAGATGCGGCATGAGAAATGGAGTCAATATTGTAAAAAAAAAATTTGTAAAATCCTTATAGTTTCTGTGAAAAAAATTATTGAAGTTATAGCACATTAAACCACTACATAGCTGGACAACTGTAGTCCCTAGCGTCATTCGCAATACGCGTGGAGACCCATGTGACTCTTAATACTGAAATCCGTCGTTGCGGTAGTTTTTACCTGTTATCTGTGTTATTTACATCAGTTTTTTAGTAGTTAGTGTCAAAAATGGCTTGCGTGTATAGCAACTCAGAGTTGATGGATATCGTTTTAATTTATGGTGAAGCAAGACAACATTTGTTTTATGGTGAAGTATTTGTGTTATGGTGAAGCAAGACATCATTTGTGTTAGTTCGTAGAAAGTGAGTAAGACGGACCCAAATGTGTTTACACGTGAGTGTATAAAATTTGGACAATTGCTGTTGCAGCATCGGGTATGTCAAATGATTTTATTATTTAAAAACACAAATTAATTTTATTAATTAATAACGGCAAAAGCAGTTGAATTTGCCGATATAAAATAGGTGCGATAAAATTCTATTTACATATTTCTTTCCTTGCGAAAGTTTTTGTCCCTTTTTATCACACCGCCATGACGGTCGCATTGTGCTAGGTCAGGTTTTACACTGGACCAGTTTCCAGTGCCGTGCAGAAGTGTATTTTTAAATCAATTTCGAACTGACCTTTTTGATTTTTTCTTTACAAAATTGTATTTGTAAGGGTCCCCTGTACATCCAGAATTTTTTTTTTTTGGATAAGTTCTGAATCACCCTGTATAATCATTTAATAAACATTTAAATACCTGTGTTTTCTAATTCTCCAAGTTTCCTGTATTGTTTTATGGTTCTAAGTGGTTTTTGCTTGACGGGAGTAAACTTTTGGAATCTTGAAAATATTTATAAATGTTGCAAAAAAAAGTGAATAGTTTTTCTTTAATTTCAGCAATTATTCTTATTTGTATTCCACCAAAATTAGGTTTCTTTTGTTGAAACTCTTTTATTTGTTGTCAGTAAAATTCATTGCACTAAATTAGGGCGAGTGAGACCTAGCGACTTTACATTCAAGTCATTCAGAATGAAGACTCAAGCAGCGCCGATCGCGGTTAGTACTTGGATGAGTGACCATCCGGGGAAGGTTCGCGATGCTCGTCCACCTTCTAGTGGTGTATGTGGGTGTATTCACAGAAGCTATACACATTTGGGAGAGGTTTGTATAGGAAGAAATACCATCCCCTGGAAAAGATGTAAAACCTTTGGTCCCTTGTTTAAACAATGTTAGGCAAGTAAAGATCCCTACCCCACGACAAAATGGAGGTTCGCCAAAATTTCCAGGTTGGGAGATGTTCATCTCCTGGCGTCGGTGTTTAGCCATAGTAGCAGAAATAGACAGACGTAAAATAACCCAAAGAGCTAAAAACTAAGTCATCACAAAAAATTGTGTTAATAGTATTTAAAGAATCAAAGAATTTTCTCGAGTACTTGTCATAGAAATTTCTTATACAGTAAAACAATATAGTATCAGAATTAATATTTTAAGAACTACTGAATATTTTATCTAATTATTGTAATCGCATTAAAGCAAATAGGCAATAATTTTCATCGTATCTAAACTAATAATGCATTTTTCTATCGTTAACGTAAATTTTATTTATTTGTTTATTTATGATGTTAGTAAAGTTATTGAAGTAAATATCAACAGGCAGTAATTACATAAATAATGCGTTTAAACACCTTTTTTATCACTGAAATTTGTAGCGTAATCTATATAAATACGTGATTAATTAAAACAGGTTTGTTTTTAATTAAAAGGCAATTATTAATGTATATGTCCCAACAGAAATCTAAGGAACTGTAACCAGAGGTATTCTAATAAAAAATAATAAGCTAGAAATAACGGAGCTGTGGTATCAAGAGAATTTTAATCAAAGAAGAAACTATAATAGAGTACAATACCTTTAAACTCGTGGAATTTGTGACGATTAGCGCAATGATTTTAAAAGATTCTGTGATAATTTTATACTTGTCAGAAGACTAGATACTTCATTTAACGACCTATACACGAATGTAGGTATTCGTTTTATTCGTTGATCTCATAGAACAAGAAGAGATGTAATTTTTTCCCTTTGATATTACGTGCGTCACAATGACATTTCTATATTTAGGTATGTAAATCAACATAAGTCTTGTACGAAAATAGTTACATATAAAATTTAACATGAACTGTAATGGTTTAAATATTTGAAATATTAAATTTATGTATTGCTTTTATTGCGCTTACGTAACATGCATTTATTTTATAGCATCTGCTAATATGTATATGAAAAAAAAAACGTTCTGATTGAAAAGATAATTATCTCTAAATAAAGTACATATTTTCCATGTGTATTTACATATTTCGGAAACCATCAGTTTTATTTCATATTACACAGTTTTATTCAGAACGAAAACACTTTTACTTAAATGACATGACAAGCACTAATCATTAGTCATAACATTAGTTATTATTATAATGATTTTATTTGAGTAAATGCTCAAAAATACCTCCATTTGCACGAACACAGGCGCGACATCTTAGTAACGAAAATGTAATTTGTTCGAAATTTATTGTTGTTTGAATCTGATGAAAAGAATGTTTTATTCTTTCTTCTAACTGCTCAAGTGTATTAATTTCTTCACTGTATACCAGCCGTTTAACAGCGCCCTACAAAACAGTGTGTGTGTGTTTTATTAAAAAATCAGTCTTTTTTCGACAAACATAAGAGTGTAGTAATTTGCAGAAAATTGAAAAACGAATCCGAAAATATCATGATTGTTGCCGTAAAGCAGTGGCGTACTATTTTATTTAGAAAAATATACCCTGTACCTCCGCCACTGGAACAGGTAATTTTTAAGAAAAGACCTCAGATTTTGGACAATGTTTACATAAATACATGTGGCCAATTTCAAATTATTTCACTTACTAGTTCTTAAATTATTTAAAAAAATTAAAAATATTTTTTGAAGTTTAACACCCTGTATCTTTTTATCGAAGCGTCCTAGATAAAAACTTTATAGGAAAAGCTCCCGTTAGAATTCACCAAAGAATACGAGGTTTCATTATTGGTCACCATTTGTGAATCACCCTGTATATTTTACGTTTTGTTTAATATTACATAAATGTTAAATGAATACATTGATAAGTAGGGAAAAGTACAGAACAATTTCTTGAGATACTTATAAGTATTTCAGAAAAATATAAAGAAGCTCAAGGTTACGATATTACCAGAACGTTGTTATGAAGAGGAAAATTTAAACTTATCAGTCTGAAATAATTATTTTCGGTACTTTCGTTATTTAATTGTTATAATTGCTTTCACGTTATCAAATTAAGTATTGCATTATTTCTTCTCAATGCAACTAGGCTTCATTTTTGTTAGCGAGATTAAATAAAAAATAATGCATTCGTTTTTTTATGTATGATGAACAAATTCCTGAAAGATATTTTTTATAGGAATAGATTAAAAAATATTTTAATCCGTCTCTTTCAGAACACATGGATTTAATAATCCAAAAACATGCTGCTAGTAATGATTATACGTACATCTAATGTAATTACAAATACAATATAAATTTGAGTATATAACGATAACACCTTAACACTTATATAAAAATTATCCTGACACCTGCCTTAAATTAGTGTCTAAAATTATTTATTTGTACAGTATAATCCATGTTGATTATACCAACTGAATATCTCATATAAATAGATGAAGAAATTTAATGAAATGAATAAAATATGTTGTCTGTAACAGCTCCTTTGTGGTATTTTTAATGACTAAACATTTCTGATTAGAGAAAACTGAATTTATAATATCTTAACTGCTGCTTTTGTTCATTTAAAATTTCTTATCATTTTCAGTGCGGCAGAAATGTCCAGTTGGATAAAATATAATGGTAAGTTTTTAAGATAAATCATTTATGTAATATGCAAGTAAAAGCTTTTAAAAATTTCCAGTCACCATGTCTTTAGAATTATAATTTATCCCCTATTGAATACTTAGCAATAATGTGATATTTTATAAAATTGTGTTATCGTTAATACTTAATAAAAATCTAAAATTGTTTAGAAAACTTATGTAAAAATATATTCCCCCAATGTTTAAAAATTTCTAAGGTTGTTCCTATTTATAAAAATAATGATATTAATTATCCCTCAAATTTCAGACCTATCTCTGTAATACCTTATCTAGTTAAAATATATGAAACTATCTTAAAAATATAAATAACTAATTATTTTGAGACTCAGGGACTTTTCAATTCTCAACAATTCGGTTTTCGAAGTAATCTATCGACCACACTAGCCATAGATTGTCTAAAATCCACAATAGTTTTGAAGAAGGGAAATACGTTACTAGTCAATTTTTAGATTTGACAAAAGCTTTCGAGAGTGTATCACACGAAATTCTTATACATAAGCTACATAATTGTGGTTTTTCATCGTATAGTTCGGATTTATTGAGATCACATTTGAGTAATAGATTACAGTATGTTGTATATAATAATGTGAAATCATCCACAAAGAATATTGAACATGGAGTTCCACAAGGTTCCATATTGGGTCCGTTACTATTTCTGATATATATAAATTAATGATTTTCCTAATTGTTTAGCTCATGATACTAAAAGGATACTCTACTGATGATACCAATATAACTAGAACCAACTTAAACTTTGAACAGATAATGACATCAACTTATGACCAAAAAAAATTTTCGCCCTATATAGAGCGAAATTGAAAGAATGGATGGACCTCAGATTAGGACATTGTTCAAGGATACAACATTCATCACCACAATGAGTAGCATTGAGAAGAGTGCTTGGACTAGTTTCAAAGCTGTAGCGACAAATTTTTTTGGAAACAAGAAGAGTCCTAAATACGAAGAAATTGTATCAAAAATGATAAAATACTTCCAAGATCTGGGATGTTTGATGAACTACAAGTTGCACTTCCTTCATTCACATCTGGATTGGTTTTCTGAAAATCCAGCGATTATAGCGAAGAACAGGGCGAACGATTTCATCAGGATATGAAGGTTATAGAACAGCGATATCTAGGAAGATGGGATGGAAACATGATGGATGGCCGATTTTTGTTGGTTGTTAAAAAGAGAAACGAAAAATAGAAGGACCAAACGAAAGCGTAAGCCTTTGCATAGATCCTTTGAAGAAAAGAGAACACGTTATAGCAACAAAAATAAGAATGATTTGTAGACGTTTTCTTTTGTTTAGAAAGTAGAGTATTATTATTTAGAAAGTAGAGTAGGTGGATGAATAAATATGCGTATTCATACGTGAACGACTGGATAGAAAGATGTATGAATTCATAAATGGGTGGGTGGATGAAAAGATGGATCCAGAACTCTGCAACACGAATTATGCCATGAAAATGGCGTTTTTAATCTATATTCTATTTTGAATGAAATTGGACCAACTTGTCTGACTCTATGATGATAAATTGGAATTAAACGAGTGAAAAATCATACGTCTAGTGAGCTGGTAGAATAATTTGATTTTTTATTTTTTTGTGAATTTTGACCGTTTTTTTTTTCAATTTTCCCGAAAACTCAGACCCGTTGGGCCAAATCTGAAGGCAGACTCGGATTCAGCGCAAAAAAATGCATGGAAATACATGGGTCTAAATACCAGATCTGATACTTTTGTTTTGTGGGGCTGTGTTTTTGGGCCATCAAATTTTTTAACATAATACCTCACCAAATTCAAATTCTTAATGACAATAATTTTAAGTCAAGGATAAAAAAACACTTGATAGAAAATGCCTTTTATAGTTTTGAAGATTTTATTGTTTATCCTGTTTACTTTAATTATATGTTGTTTATGTATATTTGTATGACAGTTAGTTAATTTATATCATTATATGTATTGTTATTTACCACTTATTTTTTTTTGGACGCGTGTAAATACTTTTATGTGTATGTAACACTAGCCTTTATAAATAAAAAAATAAATAAATATAAAATAAACAGCATAACAATTTTTTTCATCATATTTCATTTAAATTACGCAAAATATTAGTAAAGAAGGTGGATCACGTTTTCACCAGAAGCTCAAGAATGAAGTATTTTCATTAACAATTCCTTGACTTATTTTTAGATAAAAAATAAGAAGTGACATTATTTACTTACAAGACTATAGCGAAATACTACAATAAAATACCAGTCATACTTTCCCAACGCAACTGAATAATAATACCTTGTAGCTACAACTAATTTGTACCACGTTGCTGAACTTTAAACCCATCTATTATTACCCAAACTTGGCAACTGCCATTTTACAGGATGACATGGCGTCTCTCGAAGTAACCACTACTTGACATTACGCCGCCCTTCGTATAGTTTGCAAATGAAAGGGGCAAACAAGTGACCCAGAGGACCTATCGTTGTACAAATTATTTATTATCCTACAATATTTATGTATGTACTCGGTTTTTGTGCGACGTGCAACAATACCTACTATACCTAATATTAAATTTATTCTAACACATTTGACACAAATAAGATGCTGAGTCACAAGCAAATGAATCTAGAAACGGAGGTTGCTTTACATAATATGCAAATTGGGTTTTCGGTTATTATTTATAGTGGCGTTTGGTGCATAATTATTACAGTAAGAAGCGTTACACGCGGTCTGTTAAATAATATATATGAAGATTATGTAAATAGTTTAAACCGTTAATGTAAATTTAATACAATTTTCGTCAAACGGCATTCTACAGAAGTTATATCCATGTTGATTGGGATTTGGTGAGGAAAATATGAAAAACCTTTAGCTATTGCACGGAATATTTCCTTAACTAATTGATGAAAGAAAATTAGTTATGGTTATTATTTCATTTTCTATAGACATAGCAAAATAGTTCTTTTTGTCTTTAAAACATTTAAAATTTACGTTATTTTATACCATACATTTACATTTTCTCAGTGGACTGTCATTAGCTGGAGTTTTTGAGTTTTATACAGGGTGATTAAAAAAACCGTTGACAGACTTCTAGGATAGGTAACACATGAAATATTAAGACGAAAAGTCTTAATAAACATAGGGTCGCAAATGCCTCCTTAACGAGATACAGGGCGTCAAAGTTTCTGTAAAATTAAACATTGTCTGCAATAATTCCAAAACGTCTGAACATTTCTATTTCAAATTTGCTATGCGTAGTTAGCACCTTAGGACCAATGTTTGATGTACTGCTCAAAATTTCAGCAGTGTCGTAGAGACGGGATCAACGTGACCCTTTTTTAAAAATATTTTCTACGCCACTGCTAATTTTCCCAAACGGGCACTATTTTTGTGTAAAGTGTTCAATTGTCTATCGAATTGGTCTCCTGCAAAATTTTGATTAAAGGCACCATTTTTAAGAACAACACGTTTGTAGAAAATTTGTGAATCCAATTTAATTTTCATTCATTTTAGTTTCGCATAGGCTTGTGCTATTCAAAATAAAATTAAACATCGGCTGTCACTAATGTCAATAATAAGTGTACAAGTGAGTTAAGTAAACTAGCTTATACGTTTCTTTTTGTCATTTTTACGGTTATTTAAATTACTTCAGCTACTTCACTATTTTCAATAATACCTAGTACAAATGTTATGGGCTAGTGAATTTTGTTTCCCGTGATGCAGTTAGACGGTACAGAGAAATGTTTCCTGCACAAAGAACACCAAATCGGCAAATGTTTGATAATATCGATAGACGATTAAGAGAAACGGGTAAATTAAAAGCAACAAAAATTAATTCTGGACGACGACGTTATGCTAGAACTCCGGACTGCGAGGAAATGGTCCTGACAGCAATAGAAAATAATAATATGTCAAGTATCCGACAAATTTCTAGAAATTTAAACATATCACAGTCATCTGTTTGGAGAACACTTCGTGAACAACAATTGCACCCTTATCACTTTCAACGTACCCACCAAGACTAGAGTGGTCACGATGTCTGCTTGGAAGGCTTGCAGAGAATCCCAATTTTTCCGCGAATATCTTATTCACAGATGAAGCATCGTTTACGAGATGAGGAATAATTAACTTCCACAATAATCATTTATGGAGCGACGAAAATCTCACGTCATTCGAATAACAAATTTTCAGCATGAGTTTTCAATAAGACTCATTGGTCCTTTTAGGCTACCAAATAGACTAGATTGCCAGTCTAACCTGAATTTTTTAATGAATGATTAACAGCTTGTTAGATGAAGTACCACCGGATGTGGGGAGGAGACTTTGCTTCCATCATGACGGCCCTCCGGCACATTTCACTCGACAAGTAGGAGAATATTTAAATATGACATACCCTAGACGGTGATTTGGACCACCACGTCCAATCCACCGTCAAGTGACCCGCCCGTTCATCGGATTTAAATCCTCTGGATTTCCACACTTGGGGTCATGTTAAGGAGCTGATTTACGTAACCCCAGTAAATTCGATTGATGAATTATGGCAACGAATTCAACAAGCCTTTCAAACAATTCGTAATACACCCGGAATTTTTGAAAGAATAAGAAAATCCTTAGCTCGGAGGGTACAAACGTGTGTCGAATCACAAAGTGGTCACTTCCAGCACCTACTCTGATATTTTACATTATTTCAAGTTATACAATTTTTATCATTACGTTTTCACCGTTAAATTTGTTGTTTATTGTTTACGTTATTTCATTGTGACAAAATTAGTTGAAACATAAATGTTTCGTTAAGTAACACCCTGTATTGCAAATCAAATAAACTATTCTGGATTAATAAAGCAAACTCAGTTAAAAATTGTCTAACTAGAGAAATTCCAATAGATCAATAAATCCTAAAAAACCCTCGATTTCTAACTCCATTCATGTACATGTTTGCTAGCACTTGAAGATGTCAGATTATGGTGGACCGGAAAAAGGGTTTTCGGTTCTAAATCCTTTGACAATAAAACTTTTTATATTTTCTGGGGATGTGACTATAACAGGTACACGCCGCCTTAGCATTTCATGCTATTAAAGCTTAAAGCTCAGGGATGAGGCTTTAAAAAGCGCGTTGGTTGCAAGCATGGAGCGGTTGTATACACTCCCGTGGCTTTTTCATGATATTTTAGCGTATGAAGCAGAGGGAGAGGGTTGAATGTGATAATAGTGGACGTTGGTCATGGGTATTATTATTTATTTGAATTTAGTTGAGGTACTCTCTATTTGCTTCAATGGTCTAAGCTGCCCTTGTGACTCGTGCCTACTGCGTGGTCAGTCTTACAGAAAGTAGTTACACAGTATTAAGGAGCATTAAAAATGTCTATTTTTTCTTGTACCTATACTTGAAATAGAGCACATTTTAAAATTATTTATATAAATAAATGACATTTAGTGATAAAAAAATTTGAAAGTATGTATATGACTTTAATTTGGATGATTCATAACCAAGTTATATTAAATATATTTATTTTAAAATAATGTCTCAATTTGTTGTTAAAACACCTTAAACACAAATTATTTATGAAACCTTATTAAAAATTTCCGTTTCGCAAAAAAATTGTTACTTTAAACGCTGCATAAATAACTTAATTGCGCTTAAAGCATCTAACAATTAATTCGGTCAAACGGAAATGAATGTAGTTTTAAATAAATACAAAACTATTCGTGTTTATTCGAAGAAGCTGTCTGTAATCTCTAAACATAGATTAATTATCTTGACTGAATTTCATTTGGATAAAAAAAAACAAGAATAAGAGATGATTTTTCGAAGTTTTCCAACAACATTAATTATTTCAATGGTCGTTTCAATATGCATTTTCTCATTATTGCCTTCTAATCGAATATACATATACAGGAATATACAAGTTATTAACCTTTTTTTAGATAAACTACTACTGACTAGCTTGTTTATGGAGATAGTTTGCATGCTTAGATAATATAATTTCATCTGATGAAAAGTATTAATGCCTTTTAAATGAAGTAACATATAAAATCGAGTCCCTTTGATCTCTCTGCTTCTATCTCAACTGATTTTTGATAGGAGCAGAATAATACTCAAGATCGATTTCCACACAAAGCGGGATTAGTCTACCACTCAGTTCTAAGTGGTTTTCTAAAGGACCGGATTTTTTAAGGAAAGTTATATTTCTCCTCGTCTCCCAATATATCAGCTTTAAACTAAGGTTTATATACAGACCATTGACTTCAAGAGGATCTGAAGGATTATGTCATAATTTCGATATCGTCGGCCAAGAATTCCATTGATTTTTTTAAGGCTTAATCTTTATACAAAAAGAAACTTCTTCCATATTCAGATTGTAACTGAAGTACATACCTACACATGTGAAAATATTTTTAAAAGTATTGTTTTTCTCACTGATAAATATTATTTTCGTAAAAAGTAATCTAAAAATTAAAATAGTCGTATATTTGAAATACCAACGATACGTACATTCATAATTCATAGCCACAATATACATAAATTAACTAGTTTCTGCAATTTTACGATAGCTTTTTAAGAAACACAATTAATATTCTAATAAAAAATTACATATATAAAACAAGCTAAAACTTTTAAATACCGTCAATAGCAACTTGACGTCAAAAAAAATACTTAATAATAAAAAATATGTTAAAAATACAAAAAAACAATAATAAAACATATATTTTAACTGACTCTAGGTATATGTAGTATTTTCAACAAGTATCAACAATAAAAACGAAAAACTGTATTTTGAAATTAACATTTTTTTTCACTCACCTTATTCGTACAGTAAAATTAAGTTTATAAAATCAACACCTTCATTAATATTTTTGGTGCAAGGGAATTTATTATTCTTTTCAATGTGGCTCAAGTACTTAATTAAATAGAGAAAATAATAGTAATAAATATCATTTATTCTATTTATTACTAAAAATATGAAATGTAGAATCGATTCGTACAAGGAGCATAGCATAAAAAAATAGAAAAAGAACACTTCGAAAATTATATAAAAATATTTATCTACATGTCACTGGAGTTTTATAGTATTTAATACTTGATTTAGCTTGAGGCACAGTCATTCGGCATATGCAAAACGTTTACGTAAAAAAAAATAAAATAATTTGACAAGGTAACAAATACCTGCAGTTTTATCAAAGCTATTTAATTTTAACGAATTCAATTATTACTTTTAATATTATTGTTAATTTCAAATTCACTGTTAAATGTTATTTAATCAAGAACAAATTAGTACTTTTGTCATGTTACAGCAACTGTTTAAAATTTTGTTTGCCGAATCGAAAACACATTTAGATGCTTCCGATCCATTTCTAAAGAAACAAAATAAATCTTCCCTCTCAATATCAATATTTTCTGTTCATTCGAAGGAAAATTGTCTGGAAGTGATCTAATTGAATCTCATGTTGATTTTCCAGTTCCCAAACATGTGTTTTTCACATCTCTTATTCAATTTCGTGTAAACACAAGTTCATCTATAACACATTAGGTGTAAATCGACGATCTGAGGATTTTGTTGTAAGAACTATTTACAAAATCTAATCCACAACGGACTCCGCTACTACTTGGACACCCTGTACATGACAAGGATTTGAACCGCGCATAATATGCACCACAGTGTTAATTGGGACACTCCAGGTACTCGTCGAACGATTTGTCCGTTACTTATACGGGGTAATATTTCAAATTTGTTCCTCGGTTGCTACATTTTGTCTTGCATCGTCATAAATTAAAACATCCGTTAATTATGCATTCCTGCTCATATATGCCACTTCGAACAATTGTGAGATTGACGAAAACAATAAACCACGGTAATAAGAATATTGTGAAAGTCATAATAGTACTGAATAAATAGGCAATTAACTAGAAAGATGTTAACAAAAATCTTAAGATACATTTCAATAAATACACTACATCGTCCATCTACGTAGTGCTTTTAAATACAAACTTTTAAATATAACAAATCCAAACAATTTTTTTTCGAAGTATCAAAAGAAATATTTTGAAGACATCTTTTTTTGGGAATTTATATGAAGAACATTTAATTAGACGCGGCTAGTTTGTTTCATTCAATAGATAAATAAAAATAAATAAATATCTATACTAAAATAATTTAATTATAATAATTTAATTTAATTATGCTGCTAGCGTGTTTATTATATGAACTATCAACGTAACATTTTTTTAAAGAGGTTTAGTTTCTTTAATTCTCGCTAAAATCTCAGTCCGATACGTCCAATAGTCAATTGACAATTAACGTTATAAAAAACCTATCTTGGGAACAAAGAGGCGTTTAAATTATTGTAAAAATAAGGTCTACTTAATGCAAAAAGAGCAAATTCCCGAGAGGCTTTTGTCTGACCCTGGGACAATTAATTTATAACGCTGTTTTGCACATCTTACTTTGTTAGTTGTAAAGAGCAACTCAATTTCAACTTTTCGATACGTTTCTTTAGATCAATTAGAACCTACATCTACGATATTAACTTCTAAAGTTAACGTTAAGTAATACAATTAGTAGCAAAAAAACGAAATAAATTAATTAACAAATACCTAGCGCTACAATTTCACGGTCAATCGAATACGCCTTTGGCACACAAGCTAGTCATTGGATTTACTGTCTTTTCCAAAAATTTCATCAACATCAATTTCATAGCTTTTTGCAATAATAATGCCCAATTTCCGAAAACTGATTTTTATTTTACCTTTATTTTACAGTTAACAAATTGGTGAAATATGATTTTAGGTATCTTAAGGTTGCAGGTAATTTAATTGCCTACGACATAAATGAACTAATTTTCCGATACGGCACCTAGATTTTCATAGGCAATAAAAAAAGTGAAAAAATTCGTCATTTTGACAATTATTTGCAATTTGCCAACTTAGCGCCATTTATTTCGAGTTAGTTTTTTGATATTATCATTCTACATATGTACCCTTCCACACACGTCATAAAGTACTATAAAATGTCTAATAATATATTTTTTTTAATTTTCATATTTTAAGATCTAATTCGACTTGACTATATTAGTGCTGTCCTTTTCATGACTTTTAGATAATTCGTTAACGACATTTTTGTAATTTTCACTTATGAGCTGTTCCGATTCAATTCTTTCCTTTCTTGCTTGCTTGTTGCTTAAAAGAGATTGAAAAATTTATCGGTACGGAATTTTATCATTTGTATCATTTGTCGCATAAAAATATATGGACACCGGTCTTAAATATAATATCGTTATGTAAAGTAATAAATTCTCTTTCACTTTCGCTTTTTTCATATCTTTTTATTTCTCTTCCTCTTGTAGGGCTATGGCAATAATTACCAATTCGTCATTAGTAAAAGCCATCTTGCTGACATTTCACTGAAAGCACAGTAAGGATTACGGACGGGTGTGTGTTAGTAGATCTTCAAATTTACCCGCGTTACTTGCCACAGTGGTATTTATTTTGAGATTGTACACTCTGTATAAACGTATAAGATACTGTTTCTGCATCGTCAGAGAAGAGGAGCATATTTAATTAACCCTCAGCAACAAAAAGAAACGGACAAAGGCTGCGTAAATCCGAGCTGCCAGCGTAATAATAGCGAGAATGAAATTAACATGTTGAATATAATTACGCGCAGCGTGAGTTCCGTAAACATGGTAACCTATTACGATATAAATTATTTTTACAGAAACCGAAAATACCGGGCAGGGCGGTTTTCAAGAATAGACATTTCCATTTAAGAGCTCGGTTTCTTTGTCCCGAGTCGTTGATATGATAAGTCGGCGTCCGACCGCATAAAAATACGCATAAATATCGTGTTTCCTCATCTTTCCCAGCGAAAATGCTTCTCTGGTAGCTCACAGCGTGTGTGCCATACCAATATAGGAGTTTCGATCAGAACGCGTATTTACATTGTTTGCCTTGGGTATTGATACATCAAGTTATTGAAATAGGTTAGAAGATTTGTTAGGTGACATTTCTTTGGCTACACTTCGAAAAATGTGAATGCAACATGATGGTGCTCCACCTCACAATACCGTTGCGTCAGTTTTACAACGGATGGATTGGGCGCTGAGGACCAGTGAGTTGGCTTTCAAGGTATCCACATATAACAAATTTATGGGGATTTATAAAAAGCAAAGTTTACGTTACACCACCAACTACCACGGAAGATATATGGCAGCGCATTACAGTAGCATTTATTATTACGTCAGACACTTCGAGCAATTGATGTAAATCTTCTTCTCCTTGTTGTGTTTCGAGTTTCAGTTTGTTTCGTTTTGCGTTTTGTTTTAGTACTTGTTAGTGGTTTACTTTCGTTTGTTAAAGCACTTTTTAAACATGCCAGTAAATATTGACACTGCCAGTCCCAGGCCTGATAAAATTTGAGAGAAAAGTGGTTTTACAAGGCCTTCTTGACTCTGTTCCATAGCTACTTTTCCGGACTTTAGAAAAGAACATAATTTTTCTGGAAAACTGTTAAAGATAAGTATGGACAACAAGTATCAGTCGAAAGGGCATTCAATTTTGCATTCACCCATGACAATTAATATGGGTCATTCCATTTGAAAAAAAAAAGTTTTTCAACTCGTAAGATTATTAAATGTAGGTCTAACAATCAGTATTTCCGAGTCTGAATAACGTACACGTTTTGCTCACAGATGACTCTCTATATGCCAAAACGAACTGTGGAAACTGCAGGTTTCTAACTCTTACTGTTTAGCCGCTATCTAGCCTCATTTAGAGGGCTGAAATTGTGATTTTTTTCAAAAACTACTGATTAAATAAACTCTACCTAATATTAACCAAGGAATTCAAAAATGCAATAATATACAGGGTCCTTCATTTCAAATAACAAAGTTATGTAGCGCCTACACTAAATGGAACACCCTGTAATGCTAAAAATATTTTCTTTACATGGCCCACATGCTTCCAGGCAACTTCTATTAAAACCATTTTTTTATAAATTTTAAAGTTGCAGAGCTACAGAAAAATCTTTCTTAGGTGCAACACCCTGTACAAGTAAAATTATATTAAACATGTAATTATACCTACTTTTTTTTTCTGTAATTCACATAATAAGTAAATATACAAATTTATAAAAAATATACCTTGTGTGGATTTCCACGCTTAGATGTACATTTTCTTTTTACAATTTATTGTTATTGTTTACGCTGTAGGTACTGTTATATTTTGAAATTTATTTTTCTAGTCTCCTCTTCATGTTTTAACTGCTATTACTACATTTAATGTAAATATACAATTAAAAGGGTGAATTTACACTGACCTGATTGGACTCAACCAGTCAGTTAATCACATATTGATACGGTCTTTATAGAAAACTCTTCTATCGGTCTAGCAGATCACATGCTTAGAATCGATTATGGCATAATAATGCATTATAATGTTCTAAGTACCTAATTATGTTATAAATAAAGTAGGTCCTTTACAAAATTGCACAACATATATTTTAAGAGTTATGGACTTTGTTAATTTAAACCTGATTTGTAAAGTTTCTAATTATGTTAGTATTTTGAGAATCCTATTTAATTAGCTAGTTTAAAAAATATTCTGTGGTATTTGTCTTGTTAAAAAAGTATATTTTTCCCAAGGGATGTCATTTACTGCATTAATAAATCTTTTTAAATTTATTTAATGTTATTTCCTATTTATTTAAGTACGTCGTATCTTGTCCCTTTGGAAAAATTACAAAAACACGTAGATTTGTTATAAAAAATGTTACCAAATATCGAAGCAAAAAATATATAAAATTATTAAGAAGAAACTAGTGGGAAAAAATATTAGTAAAGAAATGCAATCTTTACTGTTATCATATATTTTAAATAAGATTAATCTACGTACGAGTAAAAAAATATTATATTTGTGATTTTACTAGGAAAAATGAAAAATCTAATTTTTTTTTTTAGAAAATGGTAGTTTTTTTAAAGTATTCGCTATACAGGGTATTTAATAATTCAATAACAGAGTAACATTTGAAAATTTCCACGATGCAGGTAACATTTAAGATTTGTACCTCAATAAATAAAACAGCATATGAACATAATATATGTATAGCTGAAAACGTAAATACGCCTCCTGGTAGCTCACGGTGTGTTTCCCGTACCAATAAGAATTTACAACGGAGTCATTCTGTAACGCACAGATTTATAAGAGGTATTAATAATGTTATACAGTGATATCACTATACAAAGTGTTTTTACCGAACGCATTTACACATAACAAATTTGTATTTTATTCATGAATCTTTCCGATAGATTTCTGATTACGACGAGCAAAACCGTATGGGGCCTTTGAACACAACAAAACCTGTAAAGAATTCACGCGACTCCCGGTTGTTATTCTACTTTTAAATTCGTTTGGTATTCTGGATATAAAGAATGGATTTATAGCGTACAATGTTTTTTAATAGTAATTTGACAGGTACATTAACGCCCACGCCATCGTATCTTTTTACAGGATGTCCCTCAAACCCCATACAGCTTATTGGGTTAAGCAATGTTTTTATTGAAGATGTTGACAAATACGGCTAGTTATTTTACTAAAAGCTTCCCGTACAAGATGCTCTTTACAAAAATTTCCCATGAGTACTGTACCTGAAACGGAATTTTTCTTCTTCAAGGTTTTTGAAAATTATAAACATAGGGTGTCCCGCTCATGTTTCAAAAAAACTTGTGTGCATGTTTCTCAGTGAAATATAATAGCGGTAGTTCATATAATATTTTTTTCTTAGACGCCCTGTTTTCGAGATTCAGTGTGCTGAAGATGTTATTTTCCAAATGGTTTTCCTTAATTATCTTTAGTTCGGCTAAAGATAAAATTGTCAAAATTTGTACACGAGTAAACATCAACTGTGCATTAAGAATAATGTGCAAACGGTTTCTTTCTGAAGAGCAGTGTCGCCGATACAGGTAATTGGAAGGGTACAATCGAAAAAAAAATATGTTAAAAGTAAAAATTTATTACATTTCTAAACAGTTTTGTAAACTCTAAAGCATACTAAGATATACTTGCCGAATTTCGGTAACATGTACCATTTTCGTGAATGGGGGACAACTTTAGTATCTACTGTTGTATTTCGAGTTTGCACATTTATTTAATTGTGCAGCTATTTTGTTCTGTATATCTCCGGGTCTGTTTCCTAATATTCTTCTGTTTTTATCACTTTTTTTTAAGATGATGATTAATGTCTATCAACAATTCAGTACATTCAACAATTGTTTATTTTAGTAATGGTAGTGTAGTAGTTTCCAAAATCTAAAATTAGTTAATAATAGATAATTAATTACCATAATCTATTTATTTTAATTTACTTTTTTAAATGTTAGTTTAGAACAATCTGAAACTTAAAATAAATTTTAGTTTTTTTTTAGTTAATAAAATGTTTTACAAATTAGTTGTTTCATGTGATATGTAAGAAATTAATATTATAGTTCTTAAATGCAAATACTGTTGATAGCTAAATGTCTTCAGCTCATTCAATGGTAAGGTCCTCTTTCAATTTAATATTTTGTTAATGTATTTGTGCTGCTTTATGTGAGCAAAGAAATGCAACTTAATTTTTCTCGAAAATGGTACATGCTACCGAATTTCGACACACCTTTTTTTTGTAGTATCCTTTAGAGTTTACAGAACCGTGTAGAAATGTAATAAATTTTTACTTTTAACATATTTTTTTTTCGGAACTTGCACATAAGTTTTTTTGAAACATGAGCGGAACACCCTGTATAAAGAAATTTCCAAAAAACTTTTATTCCCGAGTTGTGTGATATTAAAATATTGTTTTTAAGTGCAAAACTTATTATCTATTGTCTTAAAATTATTATTGGCCATAGATAATTTCTAACTTCTGTGACATTAAGTTGAGTGGTATTTGCTTTTCAAATTTCAATAGTTTATAATTCGAAAATGAAGCATATCAGGACACTTCTTCATAATCCTTTATAACCCAAGGAAATTAGACAGAGGAAGGAGGAAACCTCGATAAAAATTCCCTCCAAATTCCTTTATTTACGCAGACATTCTTTGAGGTGTCCCAAACCCAAATCCGCAAAAATCACAAAAATCAACATGGCTAGCCAATATACAGGGTGTTAAAAAAAAGAGTGTAAAATATTTCAGGAGGTAATAGTATGAACCAAAATAAGCAGAAAAGTCTTAATAAGCATGGGTCCGCAAAGTAACGGTTGCGGAGATATGGACCACTATTACTCTACCTAATATTAACCAAGGAATTCAAAAATGCAATAATATACAGGGTCCTTCATTTCAAATAACAAAGTTATGTAGCGCCTACACTAAATGGAACACCCTGTAATGCTAAAAATATTTTCTTTACATGGCCCACATGCTTCCAGGCAACTTCTATTAAAACCATTTTTTTATAAATTTTAAAGTTGCAGAGCTACAGAAAAATCTTTCTTAGGTGCAACACCCTGTACAAGTAAAATTATATTAAACATGTAATTATACCTACTTTTTTTTTCTGTAATTCACATAATAAGTAAATATACAAATTTATAAAAAATATACCTTGTGTGGATTTCCACGCTTAGATGTACATTTTCTTTTTACAATTTATTGTTATTGTTTACGCTGTAGGTACTGTTATATTTTGAAATTTATTTTTCTAGTCTCCTCTTCATGTTTTAACTGCTATTACTACATTTAATGTAAATATACAATTAAAAGGGTGAATTTACACTGACCTGATTGGACTCAACCAGTCAGTTAATCACATATTGATACGGTCTTTATAGAAAACTCTTCTATCGGTCTAGCAGATCACATGCTTAGAATCGATTATGGCATAATAATGCATTATAATGTTCTAAGTACCTAATTATGTTATAAATAAAGTAGGTCCTTTACAAAATTGCACAACATATATTTTAAGAGTTATGGACTTTGTTAATTTAAACCTGATTTGTAAAGTTTCTAATTATGTTAGTATTTTGAGAATCCTATTTAATTAGCTAGTTTAAAAAATATTCTGTGGTATTTGTCTTGTTAAAAAAGTATATTTTTCCCAAGGGATGTCATTTACTGCATTAATAAATCTTTTTAAATTTATTTAATGTTATTTCCTATTTATTTAAGTACGTCGTATCTTGTCCCTTTGGAAAAATTACAAAAACACGTAGATTTGTTATAAAAAATGTTACCAAATATCGAAGCAAAAAATATATAAAATTATTAAGAAGAAACTAGTGGGAAAAAATATTAGTAAAGAAATGCAATCTTTACTGTTATCATATATTTTAAATAAGATTAATCTACGTACGAGTAAAAAAATATTATATTTGTGATTTTACTAGGAAAAATGAAAAATCTAATTTTTTTTTTTAGAAAATGGTAGTTTTTTTAAAGTATTCGCTATACAGGGTATTTAATAATTCAATAACAGAGTAACATTTGAAAATTTCCACGATGCAGGTAACATTTAAGATTTGTACCTCAATAAATAAAACAGCATATGAACATAATATATGTATAGCTGAAAACGTAAATACGCCTCCTGGTAGCTCACGGTGTGTTTCCCGTACCAATAAGAATTTACAACGGAGTCATTCTGTAACGCACAGATTTATAAGAGGTATTAATAATGTTATACAGTGATATCACTATACAAAGTGTTTTTACCGAACGCATTTACACATAACAAATTTGTATTTTATTCATGAATCTTTCCGATAGATTTCTGATTACGACGAGCAAAACCGTATGGGGCCTTTGAACACAACAAAACCTGTAAAGAATTCACGCGACTCCCGGTTGTTATTCTACTTTTAAATTCGTTTGGTATTCTGGATATAAAGAATGGATTTATAGCGTACAATGTTTTTTAATAGTAATTTGACAGGTACATTAACGCCCACGCCATCGTATCTTTGTACAGGATGTCCCTCAAGCCCCATACAGCTTATTGGGTTAAGCAATGTTTTTATTGAAGATGTTGACAAATACGGCTAGTTATTTTACTAAAAGCTTCCCGTACAAGACGCTCTTTACAAAAATTTCCCATGAGTATTGTATCTGAAAAGGAATTTTTCTTCTACAAGGTTTTTGAAAATTATAAACTCAGGGTGTCCCGTTAATGTGTTGAAGATTCCCTCCAAATTCCTTTATTTACGCAGACATTCTTTGAGGTGTCCCAAACCCAAATCCGCAAAAATTACAAAAATCAACATGGCTACCCAAGATATTGAAGGTCAAACTTTTTTGGATGATTTTTCTCTATGTCTGACATACATATTTTAGAGAAACATACACATTTTAAAGAATTTAATTATTTACACGATTGGTCACTTGATTTTTTTTCCGAAACTTCGCCCTTTTCGAGATATTCGAGGTCAAAGTTTCAAAAAACAAATGCACTGAAAGAAATGGGCTTATTAAACTGTTTATCTAGAATAATGCAATATATTATCCAGTCTAGAAATTAAAATCAGTCCGATCCGTAAGAAGCGAGATATTCGCGAAAAACCCGTTTTCTTTGGAACTTTGAAATGCAAGAAACCAATTTTGTAGATAATTGAATTCTCTACAACTTTTATGTTAATTTTATTGCGGTCTTATGGATTGGCTGCGAGATATTCGCGAAAATATTTGTTTTTAAAACTTTGTTTTTGCATACCTCGGGAAAAATGCAAGTCCAATCCTGTAGGTAATTAAATTCTCTACAACTTTCAGACCTTATGGATATTCGATGCATGAAAGAGAGATAATTGCAAAGAACTTTGATCTTAATATCTCGGGTAGCGATGTTGTGATTTTCGTGATATTTGCGGTATTTCGGTTTGGGACACCTCAAAGAACGTCTTGGCAAAAATTCAGCTTGGAGGGAACTTTGTCGAGGTCAAATGCTAATTTATCTAGGCTATTACTACCTTGCCTTTGTTTGAGTAAGGAGATTTTCAATCCGAAACTAAAAAAATACTTTATTTATCTGCTTTCATGACAATATTTTTGGATAATACCTAGCCGTTTAATTTGAACAGTTATTAAAGCTTAAAATGATGATAACTTTTTAGCAGAAATTCAATTTTCCTAAGATTTTAATGGCAGCGAAACCAGAATTATGAGAGGCCGACCACACACTTCTGAGATTAACACGTCTGTTAAAATGTAAATATCTATATAAAAAGTTTTATTACCACAAATCTACCACCTTTGCGGAAGAAACGAATAATTGCTGAACAAATACACTTAAAACCCTCATTTCTACCGTAAAACATATGTAAATTAAGTTGTTTGGCTTTACCACGTAAGTCAAGGAATTCTTCAGGTTTTGGATTGCGTCAATAAAAATAAAAATGAAAAATTAACAGCACGGGGACAAAATTCTTGTACAAACATTTCAAGAGGACTACTGTTATCCCGCGCCCTTACTGTTTAATTGGTGTCCCGGTATAATAAATAACTTAAATACATTGAGTACAGTTACCTTTAATTAAACATTGAGTAAAAAGTAATCTTATTCCAGGGATTTTTAAATGTATAATATTTATACATAAGGTATAACAGATACGTCATAAAATAGATCAAAACTTTTTGGAGGACCGACATCCTTATTTTATCTTTAGGTATCCTTAATTTCTTCTCAGTTGATTAGCAATTTTCTCAATAAATATTTTTTTAAATTATTTATTTCAATTAATCAGTATCAAAGTCAAAGATTCCTAGCTAAGGCTAAGGAAATGCGTTATAAGTCTGTAATTGGCGGCGACAGCGGTATCATTACTCTTAATCTTAAAACTACTGATCAATATCGATTTTTCTATTTTTAAAAAAGGAAAAACATTTTCTTGAAACATTAATAATTAACATTATGTATCTCTAAAAAGTGTACCTACTAAAATTCACATGTAAGAAGTGATTTTGATATAAAACATGGGTTTTTAATTAAAAATTGTACTTTTTTACTGATTTATAAAGTATAGGGTTATGTATGGAATGCGTACCGGGTAAATAGCCTAAACGGCTTTGCTGGCACATACCGTTAAGTGAGTTCCTCACTCAACGCACGTACGCAATCTTTTTTTGAATTTTCCATGTACGTTTTGCATAAATGCGGATGAATTTCGATAATACAGCCCTCAATTTCCTCCTTCAAGGCGCGGTGGTCATGGGCTTGTTGGCATTAACCTTAAACTTCAAAAAATCTCAAAGAAAAAGTCCTACGGCCAATTCTGATCACCTAAACGGGAAATTACTCGACTAGGAACTGACTCATCCAATAATTAAACTGTTTCTCAGTTTTGTTGAGGCCTCATATCGTCTATAGGCCACATCTTGCAATTTATGAACAAATAATTGGATTATTATGTCCCCATAGCGAGCACCATTAACTGTTACTATCTGACCAGCCGCATTTTCGAAGAAGAATGGTCCAATGATGCCTTCAGCCCAAAATCCGCACCAAACACGTTGTGGATGCATTTGTTTCTCAACAATCATTCGTGGATTTTCTGAACCCCAAATGGGACAATTTTGTCGATTAACGAAGCCGTCAAGGTGAAAATGAGCCTCATCGCTGAAGATGATTTTGTTCGAAAAATCAGCATCCATTTTTTGTTGTTCCAACTGTCTTCGTTATGCACTTTTTAAGTATGAAGATGCAAATCTTTCGTGAGAATACGCTGTAGCGAGCTTCTCGAAATGTTCAATTCTTGACCACGGTACCGAATTGGTGTTCCTAGACTCTTAGCAGCGCTCTCACGAACGAGAGGATGATATCCGACTCTGAGGTGTATGAAACACTACATAGTTTGTTTTAGCACTATTAAAGAATAAGGAATTTTCACCGAACCATCTACATAAATCGGAAATACCTGCATTTATGTTATTTTGAGGAGAAATTTCACACCTATCTGATAAGAGGAGCGAGGCATCGTCAGTATCTTGTACAACAGATGCACCAGGATTTTTGGCAATTCATTAATAATAATAAACAGTAAGGACCAAAACAGATCTTTGGGCGACACCAATATCATTACTTAAAATGGAAGATATATAAGCGCATTTTTTATTACTTGTATATGTATGTGTTTCTTACCCTTATATATGAAGGAAACCAAGCAAGTGCCGAACCTCTCATCTCATAAGTGTACAGCTCCGTTAGTAGCAAATCACACAATCAAAAGCCCGACTGAGATCGCAAAAAATTCCAGTCGCAATATTGCTCGCTTCAATAGCATCCAATATTTCTTCATGGAAAGAGATTATAGCGCTCGTAGTCGAATGACCTTCACGAAAACCATGTTGATTTTCATTAATGATTTTATTATATTTCAAAAAAGTTAGCAACTGCAAAAGCATAGCATATTCAAAGATTTTTTATATTACCGGGGGTACAGAAATAGGACGATAATTTTCCATATTTCCGACACCATTTTTTTTTAAATTGGAGATACTAATCAGGTTTTTAATATCGAGGGAAATACACCTTCTCTAAATGATTCATTGATTCATTGTTTAACTTCATTTGATAGGATTTTTAAAAATTTTGTTAATTTAATCGAATTAGCTTAATATTATTAAAATAGAATAAAAAATACGACAGCTAATAATAAATTACGTTTTTTTAATAATAACTTTTACTCGTTGTGATATAGTGATTACCCGCTGTACCTACTACACAGGTAAATGTAAGTGTATGTATACGGGAATATGAACGCGTTAGATGATTGTGATGCAAAATGTAACAATGATAACTTATATATATATCTAAAGAATATTATTAACTTTAGAAATATATGTGCATATGTACGGGAGTATGTGTATTTAAATATTACTGAGAGATGGATACCTTATAAAATGTGAACACCAAACCCAAACTTTTACCATATTACTTTAAAATTATATTTCTTCTGATCTCATGTTTCCAGGTTTAAACAGTCACATTTTTTGATATTTGTAACAAATGTACATGATATGTACTAGACTGTTTAGCCCTTGATTTTTAGGGTTTTTATATTACCCATACTCGTACCAATCCGCGCATAAAGATTTTGCTACCTGTGCATTTTCTTTACTTGACTATGTTGAGAACATATCATTTCACCTTCCTGTATAAAAATTTCGAAGTCCATCATTTAATAGTAATTTGTGCTAGGAAAATGATTCCTCAACTCACTGGAGTAAAGTCTTACACAGGATTAAAATGAAAACTGATAGCCAGTCTTTAAAGGCTCGCGCCTTCCGAACTCTACACAAATTCGACAGCCAGAAATACACATGATTTTGATTACTTTTCATGTAGACAGGGGTTTTCAAAATGTACATAATGTAATGTAAAAAATTTCCCATATTAGATTTTTGTAGAATTTTGAAAAATTACTATCACTGGATCTTCGTTTACATCGCAGTAAAAATACATGTATACATTAGATATTCAAGAAATTAAATTAACTAAGTAGATGTATTATTTCTTTTTGAATAAAGACTGTAATCTTTTTGTGATATCAAAAGCGAAACTTTACGGATAGTTCAGCACAGAGGCAGCATTCTGTTATACCTATACATGTCAACAAATATGCTTTACGTTAAATCTTACGCAAGGCACTTAAGAAGATCTACCAGCGTAAGTATCCATTTTGGTGCTTAAAAAAGAGGAGATACGGTGGACGAATGTAAATGTAAAGCTTATTTACCAACAATACTAAGCTCGAGATGTGGTTAGGCCGGACTTAGCTAATCCCTTGCATAAATACAATCGCATGGACCGCAAAGCCGCAAAAGTAAAACCGTAATTACACTGCATTAACCTGTGAATAGGACCGGGCTTTGTGGCCAAATGAGATTTCTACGAGGCACAGGATCCTGTGGAAGAAGGACTATTCATGCGAGCGTAAGCAGATTATGTTTTAATTAAAAATAATATCGGCTCTGCCTTCAGAGTCAAGTACTGTTGGGTATGAAACTATCAAAACAAAGAACGAAATCTGAAAGAGAAATGTGTGATAAAGTTATTTTTCAGGTATATTTGCGGTATGGTTCAAAGATATTATTAATGATTTTAAAAGATAAAAGCCGTGAATATCCAAACTTTTCCACAATTTTCAAAATACGAAACACATATATTTTTTTTAAATTGGAGGTTTCTCTACATATTTGATATTAAATGTCTTTAGAAAATTACCGTTTGAAACAATATGTACTTAGGCACAAATGTTATTTATTTAAGGTAAACACAGTATTTTTAATGTCTTTATTTGAATGTGGACGAGACATGTTCTACAAAGCACTCTTAAATGTGATTGGCCTCAATGAATTCTGGCTAGTAATAACATTTAAGAAATGACATACAATTTGTAGGTTATATATTGCCCACACTCACACCATTTCGGTAAAAAGACTGGATGTTTAGCTAAATAGGTTGTAATTTTTTTTTATCTACGGCATATTAATGAGAATTAATAAATTGGAAACAGGTCTTCTGTTTACTAGAGATTGCGGATGTAATTCAACGCGGGACAGGACCTGTGGCCTGCAAAATAGTCGTTTCCAACAATGTCGTTAATATGTCTTTATGGATTGTCATAATGAAAGAGGAGTTATATTTTCACAATTTTGATGGTATTATTTTTGAAATCAGACACCTACTTGTAATAAACAAACAGCGAATCAGATCAAAAAAACTATAAACCACTCTTATAGGCACCATACACAATCAAAATGTTTGCACAACAGAGGGCGTTGTGAAAACACGTTGATCATGTATGTCTTGATTAGAGCTGTTGCGCGAGAGTTTGAGTAAATTCGGGCTTGTTTGAAATTATTTGTGCAAGGCGTGACTTACTCAAACAGATTTGAACGTGTATGTGGATGTTTGATGGTGTTGTACAACGTAACAAACGAATAGTGTCATACAGCTAGAGTTGTTCGAGCGGTTTTAAAAAAAAAAATTAAATAGCTTTATCTTCGGTAAAACAATTTTGGGGAGAATTTGCTATAGAAAGTTAAAAGTGATGTTTATAAAAATCGAAAAGTGCAGGCTTCTGTAGACATTTTTAAGAATTAACGATATTAGTCAAGTGCGAACAAACTGCTTAAAAATATAAAAATTGCCATTTTCAATAAATTTGCACAAACTGTGGTATCGTGTATATAATCACCAAATATTACTGCACAGGATGTCCCAACACAAGACCAAAAATATTGGGTGTTTCTGTTTGTGTGAAAAAAAATAATGTTCCTATGATACACTCATAAAAATTACATTGGATCAGTGGTTCTTTTAACGCTGCAATAGGTACTCTAAAATTATGGTATGGATATGGAGCATACCGGCCAATCCAACGATTGGGAAATGTGTTCTGTAACCAGATCCTTACAGTTACAGCAAAATGCGCCGGACAACCGTCATGCTGAAAATAAAAACAATTTCGGTAGGCCAGTGATAAGTTGTCCAATTCATTAGAAAAAAACGTTTGGAGCATATTCAGGTAGCTATTTCCATTGGATACCGCACACCAAACATTTACTTTTTTTGAAATATTGCCGTCTAGATGGTATTCTAAAATGAGGATTCTCGGTACTCCAATATAGCAAATGTTGTGAAGCAACAATGCCATTTATAGAAAAAATGGATTCGTCCAAAAACATAATCTGCTGATGGAAATTTTGTTCCATACCTCTGATCCACAGACAAAAATTGAGACGTTTTGCTTCCTCTAAAGTGTGGTTATGAAATGGTTTGTATGCCAGAATTTTATTGCTTAAGTGAAAACAAAATAACAATAAATAAATTTAAGATTTATTATTGCACTAAATTCTAGAAATATAAATTTCTGAGTTATACCTAAAGATAAATAATATAGAATATTATTTAAACAAATTAATTAAACAGCTTATACTTAAAATAATAGTACAATGGGAAACTTGGAATATTAACGATGTCTGTAAAATGAAAAATGTATGAAACGCAATCTCTGTAAAAAACCTCCCTACTTATTTAAAGAACAAAGTATATATTTAATTATACACACCTACCTTTTTTCAGTGATGTCTTTATCATTCAACTGTCGTGTATCTAATATTTCTCTTTAGGAACTAATTTATTTTATAAATTTCTACATTATTGTCATTTAAAAAACTGATACCAGAGAATACTTAATACATTTTAATGCGTATAATTTTACATGTTCAATTCTTCAATGCTAACGCCCCAAAATCGTAAATAGAAGATATATATTGTACATGCCGTATAAAAAAATTAAACTAGTCCTAGATTTACCTGGAGGCAACCCTTGTGTTGTAGCATCCCCATCGAGGGTAGGTAGCGAGTGGGTTTTAGATTGGTTTTGCGTAGTAGAGCTCGTGCTAGTAAAAGGGATGGTGTTATATTTAATGGAAGTGGGCTGCATTTATACGTGGAATGGTCTCTAGCAGAATTTAGACAAAGATGTTTTTCGAATTAGTTTAAAATTAATTTCTATGAGAAATTAGTCATGTTTGAGAAAACTGCGCAAACTTTTACGATTTATTTTTTGTAAAAACAAAAATTCTGACCACAATAACTGTAGTGCTGTACTTTTATATATTTACACGTGATCTTATTATTACTACTTATCTGCACCTACATCAATAAGTTAATAGTGACTGAATATTACTAAAGATCTAATTTGATTTAGATTATAATCATAAAACAATTTCATCCAAGCGATAAATGATGCAACATAGTAATACCTAAATTAAACAGCGTTCTTGTATATTTTCTCTTCTAATTTAATTATTTGTATTAAGTTAACTAATTTAATTTTTAAATTACTCTATTCTATCTCAGAGAACCACAGCTTGTTCATACGTAATTCACTGACTACGATATGTTTCCTTGTGCTCAAAATAACGAAAAATATTTTAGATGTTTTATATGCGGGGCATCTTGTTCTGTTCCAAATGAGGCATCTGCGCCAATTCTGTGGATGAGATATCAAAGATAGATTACAAAAATGTCTAGAAAAGTACACCAAAACATAAGTATTATATATTATATCTATTATGTATCCAGATAATCTATTTATTTCAATTTTAAAAAGAAGCCACTTGAAAAAAAATCCTTATTATACACAAATGATTTGATTAATTCATAGTGGCTGAATTTCGTAAGGACTTTTTCAATATTTGTGGCACTAGATATTTCATGATTTCAATATTTCAAGTATATGTTCTTTTCACCTGTGCTATTAGATGGATTATTATTTTTTTATTAACGTCTAAATCATGCACTAAGTTATTTCTTTAACATACTAATGTTTAGATAATATTAAAGAGCTAGAATTAATTTGAGTCCGCTTAATATATTTAAAGTCAAGAGAAAATATTAATATTGTTTTAATTACAAACCTAATTTTAACCATCATGGTTATGAATAAACTTTGGTTACAGAAGTTTCATCAATTAGACCAGGAAAATTAGAGGTATGTGGGTATAATGCTCATAAGTACCTGATTTTTTGTGAGAAGGTAGAAAAAGTGAACAACATATCTTTACCCGCAAAAAATCAAAAAATACCATTTTTGTTTATAAGCCATAGAAACAGTGATTTTAGTAAAATTTCACGTTTTTAGCTTATAACTTTTATCCGGACGATTTTACTGCAAAAAAGTAAAATTCTTTTTTGTTTGTCTTTTCAAGACGAACAAAACGAACCCGAATTTAGTACTACGCGGCGAGAGGAATCTATTTATGCCGCTTAAAATAACAAATTTTGATAAATACAACCGTCAAAAGCGCATTAATAAAATATGCATATTTCTTTACTACTTTATTATATTCAATTTCGAATTATATTAAGAATTTGATGAAAATTGATAGACAGTGCTGCGTCTTTCGCTCACGGACATATATATATTTTTTTTCGATACTCATCTAAATGTTTAAACAATAGACTGTCAACTTTGACTGCCCGTAGCTCCTTTGTTTATTACCGAATCTTGACGATTTTTTTTTTTAAATAAAGGTCTTTGAAAGCTCTATCGATGTATGTATGATCAAAACGCGCATAAGTATTAAAATATAGTAAATATTTCATTTTGCAACTAAGCAAATTTACAAAATAAATTCCCTAGGTCGCAAAATTGATTTTTTTTGAAAAATAACAATGGGATCCGATAGCTTATAGTGAAATATACCAATAAAAAATTTAGCGCGAATACGGGTGACTCCCAAACATGTGGGGATTGATTATTAGTTAATTTGTTTATTAGGCCATAACTCGCAAAACATTCAACTTACGGTATCCAGCTTTCGCACAGATTATTCGTCAGTAAAAATGAATAGTTGGAGATAAGCAATACACATCATTGTTATTAATAAGCTTTTTATTAATGTTTATTTAAATTGCAAAAAATTAATGTTTTTATTAATAATTTTTGACTGGATCAATATTTTTTTTTCGTACGTGGGTTCGTTTTGTTCGTCAAACAAAAAAGAATTTTACTTTTTTGCAGTAAAATCGTCCGGACAAAAGTTATAAGCTAAAAACGTGAAATTTCACTAAAATCACAGTTTCTATGGCTTATAAACAAAAATGGTATTTTTTTATTTTTTACGGGTAAAGATATGTTGTTATATACCACTTGTTCTACCTTCTCACAAAAAATCAGGCACTTATGAGCATTATGCCCGAAATGGTCATTTTCAGGCTAAATTTCCTGGTCTAAATGACTTATCGCAGGCAATGATGAAAATTTACCACAACGGGCAAAAGTGGGTATCAGACCTTCTCCCTTAGGGATCAAATTTATAAACAAACTGATGAAGTAGCTGTAGAAGTAGCTTATACCTAACTCTGGCAAGTGTCTACGTCGAAGCCATTGATTCTCAAAAAGCTCTAGAGTCAACACTATTAATGCCGAAATGTTGCTATAGATATGTTGACTATACATTTATTATCTGGCCCCATTGAACAACTCAGTGGAATACATTTGGATATCAGCCCGACCATGGAAATGGAGGAAAATGATACCTTGCCATTGATAGATGTCATTGTCAAAAGAAAACTGTGTCGCTGTATCTCAAAACTACCCCAGACCAAAATATGATAACACTGGTACATCGAGCTATTATTTGCAAACCGGAATATTTGGACTACAGCATCTATGATTTGCGTTTAGAGGAAATTGATACAAGATCAAGAATGTTAAACGTGCCTTCAGAAAAATACTTAAGGACAAGGAAAAAGTAGATATTTAGCAACAATCTCTTTGTTCTACAGAATATAGACCGCATCTTAAAAAAAATAATATTAATACCATTCACAACACTTCAAACAAAGAAGGTCAGTCTTTCCCAAGACTAGTGGTTAGAAATGACTTATTTGCAAAAATAAATAACCGAATCTACATAGGTCAATAACTGCATGCATCGAAGTGCTAAGTACCAATTCAAATACCAGCCAATGGACTTAATCACCAGTTTTAGAATTTCGACTGAAAAAGTAAGTAATATTTCTCGAAACGTTAAGAAATCTAAACAGACGACATGGAAATCAGCCCGGAAATTGTTTAACCATTGCAATTGCTATGGAAATCTGCAAACCAAATTAGGTATATGGAGTTCATTTATATCTAATTTAACAATTCAACAGTCATGCTATTGCCTTTACGTCTAACTCCATCCCCTATAAATAAACTAATGAAAGTGATCTTCTATGACCGACCATCTCTAGCATTGGGTCCCGATTTCATTCACCCCTTCCCGCTTTCTACCTAAACCTATTCCAGCCCTGATTTAAGCACTCTACTCCTCGCTCGCATAAAACTATTATTTATAGGTACATTTTTTATCTTCGTCCCAGTTTCAGAAGATGCATTGTCCCTGGGGACGCCAAGTTTCTTTCCTTTTGAGATGTAAAACAAAATCATTTTAAACTAGGTGCCCCAGATTACACACAAAAGAATTAACCTGATCTTTTTTGCAAATATTAGTCGGCGAGTGAATTATTAAGATGGTTATTATGCATATTATGCACCGCAATGACTGTGCATATCCGCTCATAATAGTGTTCGGTGCAACCAGTCGGAGAGGCTTTGTACGAATTAGCATATTTCATCGATAGACGATTAGGATTAGCATATAGTAATCGTTTTTTTAATCAATATGGGATGCAAATTGAGGTGGCACTTTCCGAATAAATTAATGTGTGGTTATATATTCGACATGATCATGCTATGCCTCCTGTTGGTTATTAAGGCAGGGGGAATAAAGAAGATTCAGAAGGAATAACTCGATATGTTAATTTTATCAATAATGATTTTTTACATTATGAATGGCATTTCATGGGTTAGTTTAATGTTTAAAATACGCTTGTAGTTATTGTTTAAAAATTATATTTCCACTTCCTTTTAATTACTTTTTTATTCTTGTGATGTTATTGAGAATGCTCTCTCTTTAGCAAGTGATACAAACCAATTAAAATGTTTAGGAAGAACTGCTGCGAAAAATATGAAAAAGTGTTCGTTTGACGTTCCTCTTGTTTATTGACACCCAGGTAAACCATATTCGGACAATATTAGAGACGTTACATCCTAATGAAGTGGGAGTAACAGGCCTTCGAGGGATTCTTTGTGTCGCCCTGTCTGTAAATCAAATAAAAGTTTTGACATTTTCCCATCCCTGGTCCAACTACTGTTCCAGATACTGTTTGCTCCCGACGTTGAAAAACTGGGGCACTTAAAATCGGCCCTTAATTGAAGAATAAATATTTGCCACAAAACTACTTAATGATATTTGGTGGGTGGGATTGTATTACACATCGGAAGATTAAAATTGATGCCCTCATTTCCTGTTTCTTTTTGAAGAAACTGATTTTTTTTACGTTCTACTGCTGTTAAATAATTGAAATTTGGCATCTAAATAGATGTCAGTCACAAATATTATTTGACATGAAGTATCTATATTCATATACCGTGAGCGGCAAAGGAAAGGAATACAATTTTCATTTATACAGGGTGGCCTAAAATAGTTATGAAATCAAGGCCTACTGTTTTAAAAGGAAACCTCATTTTTTTGTATTTTTATTCAATTCTCCATGGAATTCTGATCATTTTTTATGTAACATAACTTTACCTATCTTTAACCGTTTTCGAGATATTGGCGTCTGAATATAGAATATGGAAAATTTTCAAAAATTACTCTCGGTACGTAAGGACTGTAACGTCAAACTCAGTGGGAACTGGTGTACTTTCTGCTAAATACATTTTGTGTTTTTGAAATATTTAAGCACAGCTACTGAATTTAATTCTTAATTTTAGTTTGTTTGGTACAAACTGACAAAGCCACAACACAGCAAGAATAATGTGAAATATTCAATAACAAATATAAAATCATACAATCATTCAAGCTACTCATCTTGAACATTATTTAGTCCGTTTCTGTCAATATCCCTAATTTCCTGCCTGATTCGGGTTTTTAAGTCATCGATGTTTTGCGGTGGATTTACATAAACTTTGGATTTTAAATAACCCCATAAGAAGTAATCCAAAGAAGTGAGATCGGGTGATCAATATATTTCTTACTTTTGCCGCTCACAGGGTGAAAAAAATGTTATGCATGATGGATTCACACAAACACCATACTGAAAAATGTCTATAATACATGACATTTGACAAAATATAGTTCTGTCCTGTGGAATCCTATTTAATAAGAAAAACTGCTCGATTTAAACAGATATTGCGAAAAAACAATTTTAGGAGAAAAAATATTTGTCTACTTGCAGAAAATGTTAGAATCATGTTACAAATTTTTCTGTGGTAGTCATTGATTTGCTCAAGTTCCAGGGTGACCGGAAGTTAATTTAATTTATTTCTTACTAATCCTGTATATTTTAGTTGCTTCGGATACAATTACGATAAAAAGTGCTATTTCTTGCTCATAAAACGCTGGCCTTAAACTACTTTAACGTTAACTATGTATACTAGATGGAAAAATATATATATTTTTTAATATGCTTATGCAACGATGTTACCCCAACTTCCTACTTAAACTATAAACAATACAAACAAACCATTAAGCTGCAGTTATTATTACACCCTCTACCCCTACAGAAAGTACGAGATGAAAAACCACCCCTTATCGAAACACGGAAGTTGTATGTACATTTTCACAGATAATTAGTAAATCCCCCATAAATTGTCACCGGGAATCACATTATCGACAATTATCCAACACATAACATCAGAACGTTTTTACCCCCTTTATTATGCCGTAATTGATGAAACAGCGTATATGAAATGCTAAATATTATGTGCTTCCTCTCATCTTGCTAGTGATGGGCAGATGTGCTGGTACCAGACCGGAAATGAAAAAGTGTTTTCGACGCCCTAATAATAATTAATATCTGCTCTATATAGAAATGATTGATGTATGACGTGTTCTACTTGCATTGGGTAATTTCTCTTTACGCTAATAAACCACATACCTTATGTACTGCAAATGTACCTACCTATTATTAAAATACCTACATAGTTAAATTACCAGGGATGGATTTATTTACTTAAAAAAATACCTACAACAGTTCAGAGATTTTTAGTATTAATCTATTAACGATTATTTCTTTTTAAAATATCCAAATTTTGTCTATAGAAAATTTTATTGAACTGGCAAAACTTTTCTTTTAATAACAAAGAAATATAAAATTATATTTTTTTGTCTACGTATGCCAAAATTTTGCGCAGTTTTGAATAAATATTATGAATGACTAAGGTAAACATCCCGATTATTTAAAATTTACAACTAAGATAAGTTAATACATAAAAAATGTTTGTTTATTAGACTATTATTTCGAAATTTTTATGTGACTGACTATCGACGTCCATTTTTCTTAAAAATAAAACTTTTGGACATATTATGGATATTATGGCATGACTATGGCGATGATAGGAGAAATTGATTATTTTTGAAAATTGAAAATTTCATATAAAATTCGGCAAAAACAGTTTTACATAAAGAACAATGAAACTATTATAACAAACGACAGTTTTTCAAATGAAGGTAATATGTGCAATATTTCAAAGGGAAATAAATGTGCAAAATTTCATTTATGAAGGGAAAAATTCCTGGCACTATCAAAACAATGGCAGGCTTATTATAAAAAGAAAGAAGAGTTAAATTAAAGGAAACAGGAAAAAACGGAAATAATAAAAGATGAAAAATCAAAATAAGGTAATATTATGAATAGTGCTTGAGGTTTATATTGGCCTTTTTAACTAACTGGTTGTGACTATATCTTGAAATCAGAGAAGGAGTTAATAATTTCTTTGTAATATGTTACTCCTGCTTTACACAGTGGCTTATTACAAGAATGAGATTTGCGCATCTCTAGTTTTGTCCTGTTTATATTATTGTACTTAGTGATAAAGGTCCACGTCAAATAAAAAAGAAAATTTATTTGGGTTTTCGAGATGTCTCAAAATAGTCTTAATTTTTTTAACTTCAACCCCTGTATCTCCGGAACGTAGCATTTTTTGACAAACTGTTATAGTCCAGGCGTAATCTGTTTCGGGTTGGGTAAACGCATAGAATCGGAGATTTTTGCTTTAACGGTTTCTAAATAACATCAGAAATGATAATTTTTGTATGCAAATAACAAAAACGTGGGCTTAATTGTTATTGCAAAAAAGTATGAAAAATTGTAAAAAAATCATTTTTTTCTTGGATTTCTCGTCGACAACTTAGCAACTATTCGTTTTAGACAAACATGAAAGAGGAAAAAAAGTTTTGTAATTAAATTTTGAAAAAGATAGAGTTAGTTGCAATTCGAAAAAATAATTATTGTTGTTGCAAAAATCGAAAAAATTATTTAAAAAATTGCGAAAAATGCTAGTTTATTTATCAGTTTCTTTTCAGATACTTGAATAATACCTAGGATCTTCATACTTTTCCCAATTAAACTTCTTAGTGTATAAAATTATCACACCAAATTTCATCCAATTCGGTTCTACAGTTTTTACATAATAATTGTTTAATTTTTTTTGAGTGACATTTTAAATGGGACGCCCGTGATTGCAAATTTTGAAAATTTATATCTGGAAAGTATATCCTTATAGTTTTGCTGTAAATCAAGGTTAACTTTAACGGGCTATAACTCCGAAAATAATGGGTGGACCAGGTTTTTTTTAAATACTCGTCTTTCCGAGTACTTTCAAACCATATTTTAAAATTAAAAAAAAAAAATTGAAAAAACATTAAATTATTGCAATTGTTTATAAGCGTGAAAATTGCGAAAATGTTTAAACAATCACCACGACTCACCTAATCGTCCCATTTGAATTTTTCAAAAAGCATTTTAAAGCTTGAGAGCTCTTCTTTTTGTGGTGAACTTTTCAAGTATTCAAAGGCTGTAGATTTTTAGAAATTTGATTTTGAACATTTTTTAATTTAAAAAAAATTTAACAATTATTATGTAAAAACTATCGAACCGAATTGGATGAAATTTGGTGTGATGATTCTATGCACTAAGAAGTTTAAATGGAAAAAGTATGAAGATTATTCAAGTGTCTGAAAAAAACTGACAAATAAACTAGCATTTTTTGCAATTTTTTAAATGATTTTTCAGTATTTTGCAATAACAATAATTATTTTTTCGAATTGCAACTAACTCTATCTTGTTCAAAATTTAATTACAAAACTTCTTTTCCTCTTCCATTTTTGTCTAAAATGAATAGTTGCTAAGTTGTCGACGAGAAATCCAAGAAAAAATAATATTTTTTTTATACTTTTTTGCAATAACAATTAAGCCCACGTTTTTTTATTTGCATAGAAAAATTATCATTTCTGATGTTATTTAGAAGCCGTTAAAGCAAAAATCTCCGATCATATGCGTTTTACCCAACCCGAAACAGATACCGCCTGGACTATTAGTTAAACTACCTTGATTTTCATTATTCTATCTTGGTACACCCTGTATGAGCAACAATCTTTTTTTTTCAGTATCCTGAAGACGATGCGGCTTAAAGTTAACTTAGGAGTCACATCTTGTGTTACTGGAACTTAAGGAGCACCAAAAAAACCTTATTAATTTAACGTCAAGTTTGAACGATTTTTCATTCAATTACCAAAAATATTTGTCTCGTTCCGTTTCGTGCTTTAATTGATTGATTAAAACATAAAATCCTTAACAAGCACATTCTGAATTCAAACGACAGTCGTTAACACGACATGTCTGCTAAATTAGCTTGAAAATTGAATATTTCCGCAAACAATGACGCCAACTGTCACGATTTCTGGCGGTTATCGCAAAAATGGCCCGACGCTAATGGCGTTTCGCTGTCATTCGATGCGGTGGCCGCTGCTTCTTAGCTTTATCGTAATTTGCGGACAAGCGACAATCGGAACACCTAGGCTTTTACAGGCTATTACGATTTATTACTGAGAATGTTCAAAGGGAGGCATTTGCTGAAGAACGGCTTAATTAAGTGGGCGAATGTAAAGAATTTTTTATGGTTAAATGGGTAACTATAAGAATTTCCTAGAGAATTTGTTCTTTTTTAAGATATACGTAAATGAATAAAGCACCATAGAAGAAAATGTTATATGAAGGAACCATCGTACAAAGACTAAGAAATATGATATTCTCGTGGACCGAAATCGGTTATCTTAGCACATGACGTCACGTGGAGACTGATTTGAGTGGTTCATTAATAAAGTCTTTGCTAATAGCTTATGGTTACCTACTTATCTAATAAATAAAAAATGGTTTTAATTTAGAACGAGTACGTATCCTTGAATATAATTCGATAATCTTTGTGCAGATTTGACAGAATCTTTCTTGGGTTCTGACAAATTATTTATCAAAAATTTGTCAAGTACGACTATTTTGTTAAACACTCGCTGGCCTATTTCTTTAAATTAGCAACTTTTAGAAAACTTACGAATTTAGTTCGACGTTTTAAAATGCCTGGATCAAATCCAGACATTTCTAGTGTGCTTCAAGCCATATATTTAAAATGATTTCATTATTTGGATAATGGAAAACAGGAACCTTTATTAAAAAATTTCCTTTAGTTATCTTTTGTACCAAAAAATGGAGGCAATACATTTGAAGAAATCTTATTTAATTGACAATAATGTCAATAGTCACTACATGAATCAAGAGGTTTGTACAAGGTGGTTCACAACTTATAAAAAAAAATGGGAATAGATGCGGCATGCGAAATAGAGTCAATATCGTAAAAAAGAAATGTTTGTAAAATCCTTATTTCCGAGAAAAAAATTATTGAAGTTATAGTACTTTCAACCATTATATCGCTGGACAACTGTAGTCTCCAGCGTTGTGCGCTTTAGTGGAGTACTGTGAGTGGAGAGCCACGTGACCTCAGTGACTCCGAATACTGAAATTCGATTTTACAATTAGTGTTAGCGTCGTTACGATAGTGTTTAAAATAGTTTCTTAGTTATTGTCAAAAATGACTCACGTGTATAGTAACTCGGAGTTGATAGATATCGTTTTAATTTATGGTGAAGCAATTGTGTTATGGTGAAACACTTGTGTTGTGGTGAAGCATTTGTGTTATGATTAAGCATGACAACGTTTGTGTTAGTTCGTAGAAACTGGGTCGAACCCAAATGTGTTTACACGTCAATGGACATTCCAGTGACGTGCATAAGTATATTTTTAAATCATTTTCGAACTGCCCTTTTTGATTTTTTTCTTTACAAAATTGTATTTTGTTCCCTGTACATCCAAAATTTTTTTTTTTTAATACGTTCTGAATCATCCTGTATAGATCAATCACAAACACACGTTATGCAAATATGAAATTTACACCACTTTAGGACGCAAACGACAAGCTTACCTACAAAGATATGTTAGTATTATTAACGTCACTACCCGTCACAATATCCATGGATCGCTATTTACTCTCCACATGACGTCATAACATGGCCGCGGATATGAACAATATCATATTTCTTAATCTTTGTATCATGTTAAAAAAGTATTGTATATGTTACATTAAGGTAATATCAAATTAAATATTATTTGAAATTAAAAGAGAGTATGGAGAAGAACTTTATTTCAATTTTCTACTTCTGCAAAAACCCATATTAATTAAATCATAATACAAACTGCCAAACAATAACAATGTTGTCATGACATTACTACCTGTCACTGTTGCAGTCTACCATATAACATTGTCCATTAGATTTCTCACGGCCTAATTAGTGAGATTTAGTTAAAATACCTATATGCATTTTGGACCATATCAGTGTTCGATATGGCAAAATATATTACAACTAAATCTGCAAATCCTTATGTAATTGGAAAAAAGGCAGAAATGCCTGAAAGAGGTCTAACAATTACAAGATATCTTATTTTCTTAATAAAAAAACATCTATTCGTTTTTCCCCCACCTCATTCTATGATTGTCGTGCGTTGTCTTTATCTATTCCCGTGGTCTTCATTAGGTCACCGGTTATTTTGATGAAAATTATGTTTAAATGCAGTGGTTTGATTACCACAATTAAAACAATAATATATTGAGTCTCGATTAATATTTGTTTAATTAAACATTATAGTTAAATTGTTACCTATATTTACTTACATATGTGTAATGTACAATAGAAGTTATAGCAATCGATTAATATTTGTTTAATTAAACATTATAGTTAAATTGTTACCTATATTTACTTACATATCTGTAATGTACAATAGAAGTTATAGCAATCTATTCGTCGGATCAGTTAACCAATTAATGGACACATAAACTATTGTCTTTAAAACAGATCTGTGTAGATACCACTGTGGCAGTTTAGTAGTTTATGACTTTATTTCAGTGATATTTAAATTAAAATTTAAAGAGAATACCTATAAAGTGGTGCAAAACTTCTCCAGATATTAATGAAATGGAAGCAGCGACGGCTGGTGCGGGGAATCAAAAGCCACTCACTTGATAGTTAGCAGAAATCGGATTTGAAATTCACTCACTTCTGTTGCAATAGTTACACTCATAAAATTTTAGTTGTACTCGTACTAATAGACTGAAAATTTCACTCAATCGGCTGTGGACGGAAATTGACATATTATTGAGTAAAATTTAGTGATTTTTTTTACAGTATAAGTAAACGTTAAAATAAGATTTATTACAAAACTGCGATTATTATTAGTTACTTTTCAGAGTATATATTCCAGGCAATATCCAAAACTAGTACAATGAAATACCTTGCACAAAACGAATAAGTATTAAACGTAAATTCTTTTGCGACATATCTAGGAAAGTAAGAATTAAATACCTACATTTAATACCGATAAATATTATTGTGATATGTTCTCCTGACCATATAGATCATATTTGAGGATTTATAAAAAGTGCCGCCACCCCTACTTGTCCATAATTAACCCTTTCAGCCCCTCGTTAGCCTGCCCTCAAGGCGTCTACCACCCTCACTCTCGCCTCACCTCTCATTAAAGTCTCCGGAATTTTACGTGATCTATGGTGACTGCGGGCCTATCGTCGCTTTGCATAGCCGCCTATCTAGCCACAAGCGGTGACCCATTTCTGGCGTATCGCCTAGGAATACGTCTAGATTACGTGGGACGCTAATAAGGTGGGTAGGGGCCATGTTAATTATATGGGACTGTACGGAATTATATAGAAGAAAAAAAATAAAAGTATTATATAGCGTGTGTTCTGATTTGCTTGTTATCGCCTTGTCGAATACTTTCAATATCTATGTGTGTGCTTTCTTGGAACACATTAATTTTCTGCATTAGAAAAAGGCTTATTTAAGCTTATGCAAATTATGTATGTTATGTCCACAGTGTATCAAGACAATTAAATGATGTAAAACTTCACAAAACCTTAAAAAAGCAACTTCTTCGTCTTTTCATTTAACTTCTGCTTAAGAACTTGACAATTTAGATCCCAACGCACTTTACAATTTTGTCGCTGGTTGGTGAATGGCTTCGCAGAAGATCGTAATTTGCTTCAATAATTGTTTTGTACCAACGAATCTTGTGTTACAAGGAACGGAGTTGTAAATTTTCATAATTTGCATGTGTGAAGTGATGAAAATCCTAAAGAAACACGACCATAATGACATTACCTAATACCCACAGCAATCAACATCATGTTTCCATGACCTACTGAACTCAAAGTATTAAATCCGTGACTACGCAAACCGAAACGTAAAGTCCTGCAAATTATGAATGGCTTTATATATAGGCGATTTTCTCAAGGGATAATATATTTTTTTTAAATAAAACGATCTTTTCAATGTTGCTGCCCGTTTGAAAAAAATAAGACCACTGTAAAAGTTTTGATCGCTAAAAGGGAGAGGTAACCAGAGAAAACTATCACACAGTATATCGATTCGACTAATGGTTTAAGTAATAATACGCCATAATAGTCCAAATAACTGTACCAAATTTTAACGCGATCGGTAAAAGGGTTATGAAGTTATTAATTAAATTAGTTTTATTACTTTTTAACTTTTTTTTGTAAATCGTATTTATTTCGTCGTGAAAATGCAGTCAAACGTTGTCGGTGAAATTTGCGGACACCCTGTATATTTTTAACACTAAAATACGAATACCATCAAACTAATTTAATTTCAAGTGAAAATGAGATATAACTTAGATATAACAATCCCTTTTGTCAGTAGTACTCTACTGCCACAAGGCATTGTTTTGTATTGATGGACTACTAATTTGTAGGTACTATGAAAACATGACTTGTTTCACCCACCACCCGAACTTTTTAACTTATGATATTTTGGGAAACTACTTTGAGGACTATAGCTCCGTACAATATTATTAGTTAATAAGTCATTCAAGCAACAGGAATAATAATGACTTGGGAGGTAGTTCCAATTCCATTATTATGGTATATGTCGGTACCAATTCTCGAGATGGTATCGGCGACATGGTTCCAAGGCTTCACTTCCATAAGCCATTCGAGACTCGAACAGACGATGAGGCAAATGGGAAGAAAAGTTTGATACTTTGTAAAGATGAAGCCTGGTCTTGGGCTCAGGTGGAGTGCAGCTACAGTCTGGGGGATTTCTCACTATATTTTAAGCTGAAATTTTCGCGATAATGGAGTTTCTAACAAAGAATGTACAGAGAGACTATAAATATAAACTTAAACATATTATCTGACAGTCAAGCAGCAATTAAGGCTTTAGACAAACCCTAAATTCAGAAGTTGTGTGGGAATGTTTACAAATGCTTATTGAACTGATTAACAGTAATACTGTTACACTATGTTGGATGTCAGGAAGGAAACGAGAAATTGAATGAACTTGTTAGGAAGAGAGTTATCAGAGAAGCTCTTTGCAAATGGACTAGAGTTAGAACATAGGAAATACTGGATTTCGAGACCAGGGCAAAGTCAAGCTAATTACCTTATGCAGTGTCCTTCGCAGAAAATCTATACAAGCTAAGACTTGTAGATAGTGTGGTCTGCCGAGGACATGACTTGGCGGATGAAACTTCCTGAGCGAGTACCCAGAATTTGCACGTAGTAGAATGACACTCTTGGGAATCCAGATCAAAAGTTCTCATGTGCACAAAACCTGGAAACCGTTCCCTACCCCCAAAATCATCTCCAGAGGTCAGGAGATGCATACCACACCACAAAAAAAGTATCAGTATTCAGTTTACTGAAGCTTCTTCAGCGATTAGTTGAAGGCTGAAGGTAATTGAAGCACATTTGACCTCATAATAGTGCTCAGCGTGCAAAAATACACCGGAAACCACATATCGCATCTGAATCACAGGCCACAATGTTCTTTCTTCAGTTTTCTGAAGCTTCTTCAGCGATTTGCTGAAGACTGATACGTACTAGAGCAAAAATGATGACATATTCGTGTCCAGCGCTCAAAAATACACTGGAAACCATATATTGCATGTGTGGGTCTGATACTTTTTTTGGTGTTGTGGTATAATGAGCCGAACGCATCATCTGACCTTTGGGGGTCAGGTTGGGAGCGGTTTCCGGGATTTGTGCCCATGAGAACTTTTGATCAGAATGCTCTGAAGGGTTCATTCCCAAAATTTGAGAGAGATCCATTTCCATAAGGTTTGTTCGGGGTCTTTTATACTTTGTAGATTAGGTACTTCACTTCACCCAAAACATGTACATTCAATAGCTGCATTGTTCGTCGGTGGTCTCACCTGGAATGACGTACTAATGAGAACTAATAACTAAACCGGTATGTTATGTGATTTTGTTAACGAATCATCTTAGATATTTTTTAAATGTTACGAGTGTAATTCAGTACTGGACGGGGCATGTAGTCCGTAGAGTAGTTGGTTCTAGCTATATTATTAGTTTCAAAATAGTTTAATATCACTAGTACTATTAAGTACCTGGGCATGTAATTCTTGTTGTAATTTTTTAATCAACTTCAAAATGTAAAATTAGAAAAATAAAGAAATGGCAAATATCATAAGCAAATTACAAGTCAGTATATAATAAAAGATTTTTAAAAATATACCACAGAATATTAGGATCAGGACGAGAGAATAATAATTATTTTAATTATATTAAGATCTTAAAATTGTTAATTTCTTAAATCAACATAAACGTTTTGTAGGACTCTTCTTTGTAAAATTAATCACTTTCAACTTTCAAAAATTCATCAGAATATACTGAGGCCTGGTACTTTCAGTCTCGATTAAGACTTTTTAACTAATCAGGCAATTAGACTGTGAATTATTATAAATTATAAAATAAATCAGTCTAATCATGTGATTACTTAATCAAGGTTTAACCGAGACTCAAAGTACCGGGCCTGAAGCTTCCTTAACTGATTGACAATTTATCTGAGTGTTGTTCGCGGTTACAAATTTATTTGTAGTATTCTCTTTAAAATAATTATTTCCTGCGGCTGATTCCAATCCACACATAAAAAGAAAATCCTACCATGGACCCGTATGAAGGTTCATCCTTCATACGTTTTGCAATGTTCGTTATAAATTACCAGAACTTGCTTGCTTCTTTCGCACGGCGACTACAAAGAACAAATTGTCCTTTTAATACTAATAGATGTCGCGCAGAACATCCTTTTATTGTGTTCATGGTTTATTTCAGTTATAAATCCTCCATCTTGAATTAATTGGGTAATTTGTAAACCGTCTTTATTTCCCATTTGCCGACCGAAAGCGTCAGATGCAATTTATTGTGTTTTTTGTTGGGTATGAAAGGGCTATTTTAAATAAATTGAGAAAAAGTGGCGCACTTTTGCTTGTTACGACACAATCGAGATCAGCACATTGCGGTATTTTTTTAACTGTAAGTGTACGTGGGATAAAGGTATAAAATATATTGTTGTTCCGAATATAAACACTTAAATCTTGTTTTCTCTAAGCCTTATTTCTATCAACTATAGCACAGTAAAATCTAATGTAGTAATGATTCAAAGTTGTCTATGGCTGAAATTATTTTGGTGTTGAATTTTGAGGGAACTTAAAATTTATCGACATAATGTGTTTAGCTAGAAAACTAAAATATACGAGAGTAGGAAGAAATCATTCCATTCGTTGTATACAGGGTGATTCAGTCATAATATCATTAATTTTAATCACGTATTCGGAGGCCTAATAAAGACTGAAAATTGAAAATAAGCTCAGTCTTTTAAATAATAAGCTACTTCGCAACACATTTTTGCCAGGGAACGCGCCGGCAGACTACAGAGCGTTCGAAACAGCTGATTACCCCAGTCGAGTCGTCTTGAATTTTGCAATTGGTTTCAAAATCAAACTGCAATGGATCCCTACTTTCATAACAAAATGCTATTTACGGATGAGTGAGTAGTTTTTAGCTGTACTGTCATTTTAAATAAGTAGGTATCATACTACTCTTTGAAGTACAATAAGGTATACGTACTATAAACTGAATAATTAATTGAAGATTGAAACAAAAATTCATATTCAATTATAAAACATAGTGAAAACGTTAACAATATTAAAAATACTAAATTGTAATAACCTAACATTTGAAAACAATTATTTTCCTTATACATCTATTTTTATTAACAAATAAATAATAATTGTTAATATTTAAAATGTAAAAAATATCTTATTCATTCATGTGTCTAGGTAAAAAGATTTGTTTATTCCTTGTTGCCTGAATAAATGGTAGTATTGTCACTAGTCAGTACCGATTTTCTCGAAAACGGTTAGTATGTATGAAAAAAATGTAAAGAGCTAAAATTCGAGATCATTACATTACTCGTTAGATGGTGAATAAATGTTAAAATTTTTCACGGTAAATAGTTAATATATTTGAAAATGTGGTGTGCATTTAACTCTTCATCAGCCAATATCTCGGAAATGGTTGGCTTGAGAGATTTCGACCAAGTATATCTTTTTTGTTTATAGGGGAATAAACGCACTAATAAGAAACGTCAATGTATAGGGCAGCAAAAAAGTTGGGGCCAATTTAATTTAAGCGTACCCTTATAGGTGGCGCCCTCTGCAAGCAGCGTCAAAACCAATTTAAATACGTATTTAAATTTAGCATCCAAAAAATCCCCGTCCCCCAAGTTTTATGCCAACATTCAGATTTGGAAATTGTTCCAAAAAATAAAAAATAATAAAAAACCATAACATCCTGTATATCGAAAGCTAAGCATTTGTGGACTCACGTTGATAGGAAAAGAAGTCTTATTTTGACCTCAAAAATACGCCCCTAAATTCTTTGTACTGAAATTTGAATCACCCTGTATACTTGGTAATGTAAAATATAAGGTTATGGTTTTTCACCGTGGAATTTTCCCCCTTGCATGGATGGATGCGGTTTTAATTTGCATATATTTCTTTCCAATGCTCAAAATATTATTTTAAAATGTTTTCTCAAAGTTTTTACAAATTGGTGCTTTTAGTTATAAAGCTTTATCTTATTTTTACTATTTCACCATATTTTAGGGGATACTTTGGAATTTTACTAAAAAATCATTTTCTTTGTGCTGTGGAAAAAATATACAAAATATGTACTCATGTACATAGTAGGTACAGGTTTTGTGGGGTTGTGTAATTTATATTGTTGTGAAAATATGTAAAATTTTTGCCAAAGTTGTGTTTGTTTGTGTTGTGTTCTTTGTTTTGTTTGTGTAAATATTTTTTTTATATTGGTTAGCTGCTGATTGTTGAATACAAACCTTTCTTTGTCTCACCCTGTACTTTACCTTTCCCTTGCCAGCTGATATTAGATGCTTGTTTTATTATTAGTGATTTCGGGAGTCGGTTCTATTAATTTTAATACACAAACAAGTACAATGCAACACACCAAAAAAAAATGAGATTAAACTTTAATACAACTCATACAACTAAATACAATACAAGGAATGTTTTTAATTCAAGAAGAATTTTACTTTAATAGCAATTAATTTAATCTATTAAATTTTTAATACGTCACTGTATTGCATTTTGCCTATCTTACAGGGGCATAATTTCTTATTTTACTTACAGAAAATTCAACTCTAATTAAACATGGCTGTCCCTATCGATAAATTAGTTCGAGCTCGTGGACTTTGTGAAGTTTTTAAAAGTATGATTGTTTGGCTTGTATTTATTTTTATTCAGGTAAATTCTATAGTTTATTCTGTATCCCATTTCTTATGTTTGATACGATAGAAAAGTATTATTTATAGGTTATAGCTATCTGTNTTTTTAGTAAAAAATAGGATACAGGGTGATAAAAAAACACCCTTCTGCTTTCTCGATTTTATTCATGTCCGCATTATTTATTGATTTCCTAAAGCTGATTAGCCCATGAAAATTTCATTAAGTTTTCTTTTTCCAACAAAGAGTTACGTCATAAAAACTACTTTTATAGTTGCACCTTTGAAGGTCTGTAACTTCAAAATGGTGCGTTTAAGAGGTTATGTTTATTAGAATTTTTAGTCATATTTTTTTATGTACTATCACCACCCAAAGTTTGTAACATACTTTACGGGACACCCTGTATTGTTGTGAAAATATGTAATATTTTTGCCAAAGTTGTGTTTGTTTGTGTTGTGTTCTTTGTTTTGTTTGTGTAAATATTATTTTTATATTGGTTAGCTGCTGATTGTTAAATACAAACCTTTCTTTGTCTCACCGTGTACTTTACCTTTCCCTTGCCAGCTGATGTTAGATGCTTGTTTTATTATTAGTAGTCTCAGGAGTCGGTTCTATTAATTTTAATACGCAAACAAGTACAATGCAACACACCAAAAAAAAATAGAGATTAAACTTTAATACAATCTTTATTCCAAAAATTGTGTGGGTTGACTTAAAACTTGCAACTTGTAACTCAAATTGTGAATATCTTCCTTAACAATAATAAAGAAAATTTTATTAATTTTGTAGTATTTTCTAATCTCATACAATTAAATACAATACAAGGAATGTTTTTAATTCAAGAAGAATTTTACTTTAATAGCAATTAATTTAATCTATTAAATTTTTAATACATCACTTTGCATTGCATTTTGCCTATCTTACAGGGGCATAATTTCTTATTTTACTGACAGAAAATTCAACTCTAATTAAACATGGCTGTCCCTATCGATAAATTAGTTCGAGCTCGTGGAATTTGTGAAGTTTTTAAAAGTATGATTGTTTGGCTTGTATTTATTTTTATTCAGGTAAATTCTATAGTTTATTCTGTATCTCTTTTCTTATGTTTGATACGATAGAAAAGTATTATTTATAGGTTATAGCTATCTGTTTTATTTATAGTGCACTTTATTTTAATTTTAGGTACCTGGTATTTGCTAACTTGAATTTTTCCTTGTTGGAAACTACGTAGATGTCCTGCATACCATTTATGGGGCCAATGGAAACCTCTATGGACTGCTTACAACTGGTAACGGAAATTTTCTCTTTGATGGTAAATTTCTTTCTTGTGGTTTTGAGCACAAACAAACTTTTAATTTTTCTAATTTTCTTACTTGACTATTTCTTTCTTGTTCAAATTTAAATTTATTGGAGCTGCCTCTCTACTCTGCATTCTCCAAAAACCCAAACCGTAACCAATCAATAATCTTTTGTTTTTCATCCTTTCTGGATTATTCTGGTTATATATTTGCTTAAGGTCCCTTCACAGAATTTTCAGTCCTTGGATCTCCATTTTTAACAACACTTTTTCACCACACTCCTTATAACTAATACATTTTTTACAAATGTCCTTTTATTTCAACATACAATTCTATAACTAATTATTAAAATATTCCTTATTTTATGTTTTTTTATAGGTCATCTCCAGGTACTTGTAAAGCCAACTTTAGTTTTGACATTTGTGAAAATTATAATTTAATTTGACAATTGATAAAATTTTCATATTATGACTTAAGTTCAATTGAGATATCTTCTATGCAGTTACTCGTCTTCCCAGGATATGTATACCAGATTCATCTATAGATTTTGAGCTTTTATTGATATACGTCACTCTAGGTTTAAATTCTGTTTTCTCAATGTACTGAGTGTTAACAAGTGTTGTTAACAACATCAAAAATTTATTTTGTACTTATGCATTAAATTAAAATTATTAATTTTATACTATGTGATATCCTTAATTGTTGCTAGTTTTACATTCAGAATCTTTATATTAACAATTTTATACTATTTTGTTGTTGCTATAATAATAGAGTTAATTTGTATATATGACCCAAAGTTCGGTCAGGTAATTTTTCATTCGTGATTCTTTGTGTACCTTTCCAATTCGTTACAATATACATATACATACTTTGATCTATTTTCCAACAGATAGAAATACTAATTACCAATTTAATTATATTTTTGCTTGACAGTTGAATGTCTTATAACCCCTGATAAGTTCTTTAAGTACTAGCTATACTATGACAGAATTATACCATCTTCAATGATTTTTAAGTAATTGATTAAAAGTGTTGCAATATTTGAAAAATAATGTCTACGCTTAGGCATTGTATGGAGAAAAAAAATGTCACAATTTTGCGTGTTTTTGCGCGAGAAATCGGTCCTCATAGATTGTCGCATGGTCGCCGTTACATTCTGTATAAATTATTTATTCCTGGTAATTTCGTTTCATGAAAAATAGTTAAAATAAAATTGTCGAAATTAAAATCAAAGTGCAGCATCGCTGCCAGGACACTTCCACTGAATAAAATATATTGTCGTAGATAAGGAAACTGAGTATTTTAATACCATAGAGAGACTCGACACCGTAAATACAAGATATACGACCCGCCGTCAAAACTTTATAACTCCTTAAACATGACACAATCTTCAGCGCTCATTACACTCACACTACTTTAGTGAGGAGTCGTGATAAGAAACTGTAAAGGCAACCACCTACAATTGCCCAAACACTCCTTATCGAGTTGTATTGACGGTTGATATCTCAATACGGCGCCATATCTTAACGACTTTGGCCACTATTAATTAAGTTAAGAGCTGTTGCCAAGTATCAAATCTAATCTTTCGTGTCTATGGAACTAACCCATTTACATTTGGACCGTCAGTACGAAAACCGTCATAATGGATGGATCTTGGCGCCTGTGGGGTTTAACAGACGCTTCTACTTCCGTTAATGACATTTTGTTGTTTGACACTATAGGATTATGTTTTTGCAGCAGGCAGATAAGTAATAAGCCTTCCTAAAAGCGTTGAAATCAGGTTAAATTATCCATTTGTGAAATCCACAACTTGTGACAGTTTATTTCTATCCAGAAATTATTTTTCGTGCGAAAAATATGTTTCTTCCTCTATTTCTTTTCTTTCTCACGTTGTCACTTTTTCTCTCAGCCCGTCACCACAAATGATGACTATAATTAAGAATCTTACAGAATAGTGCCCTCCGTTTTGTTAAATTTTGCAGCTCTAGTAGTTTTACATATCAAAAATGTACATATTTATTTCAGTTTTTGTTTAATAGTTATTTTAGATAATGTTTTCATGTTGTAAATTTAATATTAAGATGATTTGTTTATTTCAGAAAATGTTAAATGTATTTCAAAATATGAAATATGAAATTAATTTAATTTTTGCTAACATAAGAGCAGCATTAAATTGAAAGAAGTCCAGTTCCAGCGCACTATATGTTTTATAATTTTTCTATTTTTTAACACAGAGTTTTACTTTCAAAATGAAATTAATTTTAAATTTCACAAAATTTAGTATATATAGTAAGTTAAGTAATAATAGTAAACAGACTGTCTTGCATGACGACCCATTAGAATATTTCAGACTACTGCGATGTGAATTTTGAAAATTTAGGTGCTGGGATTTTCGAGGGTGCTCTCTTTAAATAAAATAATGCCATTGTTGTAGCATTCCAGTTATACCGGAAGTCGCAATCAACTTGTTGATTTTAAATGGAACACCCTGTATATTTTTGCATATTTAGATTCTACGCGTAATTTTATGGGGACTTTTATCAAGCTTCCCTATATGTATCTCTAATGGTTTTCGAGATATTTCAATGCTATCAAAAAAAGATGCTTTTCGATAGCCTAGGTAATTTAAAATCACCAGTTTTTTACATAGTTCAAGCTGAAGTATTGATTTTTAACTTATTTTAGAAATAATAAAATGTCCAATTTTTCTCACAATCCTTTTATTTTTTAAAAAAGACAACCGGTTCCGAGGTCAAACTTTCCTCATCTTCAAGTTTTACAAGGCTAAAAATGTAATAATAATTTTTTCTAAAAATGTGTTACATTACGTTTAATTTTAATTTTTATAGAAGTCAAATTATGTTTTATTTTATTAACCTATTTAATAATTATTAATTTTACTAATATAGACTATTTGATTTTTTAGAATTATTTCTTAAGTTTTATCTTAAAAAAAACTATTAAATTTAAACATAATAAATATAAGTTACAAATTAAAACTTTTTTTATATACAATACTTACATATCACAATTACCGGAAAATTCAACCAATTACTATCCAAAAACATATTAGGATTCTGTCAACAAGATAAATTTCACTTTTTGTAAAAGACAAAATACAAAACAACGTTACAAACAGGTATATTAAAATCTAACTATTTCAGGACAAATGATTTTTATTTTATTTTTTTTACCAATGTTTTTTAAATTTAGAACTAGCGCCATCTATCTTATACCTAACCAACTAACAATGAGAAGCTCAAGAGTCAAAGTTTGACCTCGAAACCAGTTGTCTTTTTTAAAAAATAAAAGGATTGTGGGAAAAATTGGCCTTTTCTTATTTCTAAAATAAGTTAAAAATGGAAAACTAACATTTATCAATTTTGAACGTGAAGTATGGATATTTATTATTTATTACAATTACTTCAAAAATCTTTAATTTTACACAGGGTGGCGAAAAATTGTCGAATTTACTTAACTTCGAACCGCCAAAACTTAGTTATTCTAAATGGAAAACCCTGTATTTAATCAAAAATTGTTACTTTACTTACTATTTTACTCTCTATTTATCCTTATTTCACTTCCCTATATCTGTCTCATTTAATTTTTCTCTAAGCTGACGGTTTTTGTGATAAGTAACTAAAATGATCCAATTTCTTGCGAGGATGGCTGTGACATTGCCAGCAAACTTAAAAACAAGACAATATGTCATAGGTAGAGCTGTCATAATTAGCCGCGCACCAAAGGCGTGCAGATCATCAACATAGAATAAAGTGAACAATGGTTATAAGATTTATGTAATTGTATCATTGTGAAACACGTAAATTGTTTTAGCATCGTTACCATCGGTTAAACAATCTGGATAGGAGCCGTTATAGATCGCATCATCATGTATGTTTCTACCGTTTCAGCGAAACTTATTCGCGGCGGTAATAAAATATCTTAATCTTAAGAGAATGACCGACCGTTCGATATCTGCTGATGTAATATTTGCATAATTAAATAATCTACTTCCAAGCTGGTCCAACATAGTAATTTCCACTCGATGTTGTATTTATTCGAGGAGGAATGAAATATTTTATTATTTACTACTAGCGGCCCGTCCTGGCTTCGCACGGGTGGACATTTATTATAAACAATTTGGGATATAAAAAAATAGCCTATGTTACTCAGGGATAATGTAGCATTCTAATGGTGAAAGAATTATCGAAATCCGTCCAGTAGTTTTTGAGTTTATTCGTAACAAATATACATACATACAGAAATACAAATCTTGTGGGTTTCGCCAGTTTTTTTGTACGTGTGTTGTGCACTGTTTAATACCTATTACTTTCTGTTTATTAATATGCATTTATTTTAAACGTTTTTATACATATACAAAAAGGTATATACTGAATTACATTAGTTTATATATTTTTAGTAAAACAAAATATTGTTCGTTAACTTTTCCTATGACATGCACTTGAAATAATACGTGTTGAGTGCCGCTTTGTTGGTCAAATTTTCTACTGATAGACAGCCTGTATATCTATACATCCTTTTGGAGTTGCTGTTTAAACACTAGAAGGTAGAAATGAATTACAGTAACACATAAAATATATTAATTTATTATAAAACATAAAAAATATTAGCTATATGGAAATCTTTCCAGATACCTTTGTGCATCATTTTTTTCAGGTGTCATCTAAAAGCTTGAAATTTAACACTTTTTCGACACAAACAGTCCCCTATTACCTCCAAAATAACGAGATAATTATAGAGAATGCCATGAAATCCACTGCGATGTCCCTTCGAGCACTAGAAACGATTCTTCAATTGATAAAATCAGTACGAACTCAAAAGATGCCAATTAAATCCACAGAAACAATTTGTCTGGCCACCTTAAGAGCCCTACCTTTCAAAAACAAACCTAAATTTTGACCCAAATAAACAACAGTTATATTAGCAGCCAGATATTTTCAACGCTAAAAGGTATAAGCTAATATTATATATTTTTAATGCTCCTGTCCTTCAAAGTTTATAAAGTTTTTTTTATATACACTGTGGCTATCTTGAAAGTAGGCCTGTTAACTCTTGGTTCTTTAGAAACGAAATTTGATACGAAATGTTTTATAGGTGATAGTAAAGCTCGACCCTTTAGATTTCTGTTTCGCTTGTTTGTTTAAGTAGGCTTTGATATAGAGATAACAGTGTTTCTGAACACTGATTCAGGATTAAGTTTGTACTAGTTTATCGGTGTTGTATCTATTGGGAAACGTTTTGTTCAATTTCAGTCGGTTTTGTAAACATGTTTTTTCAACTGTCGCCGATTAAACATACTAATCAACTTCTTTATGGAATCGTCGCTTGCTGCGTGTCGATGATATCAGTTTCAGATTAAATTTCGATAATAAAATGCATGAAATTATTATTTCATATATCTGAAGCCATATTTTTTACAGTATATGTGCGGCAATATTTAATTAAAATAAAATAAAACTGAGATCAAATTATTACTATTTTAGTTATTTATTGACGTAATGAAGCAACAATTTCCGAATGGTGAATCAGAATTTTAAATGTGATTTACGCTATCTAAAATAATTTTACCATGAAAATCTTTTCAAACCTATAAAATAGATATAATATATAATATATAATATATAATATGAAATATAACATATATTGTGTGTCATATCTTAATTTTTAATGCTACTTAATGCCTAGAGAACTAAACGAAAATGAGAACTAAACTTTATGACTAACTTAAGCACTACCCTGCAGACTACATTCCTGTCGAGTATCGAATTACACTAGCAATATCTGCCACACAGTCACACAGTACAGATCATTCGTCAGCAGACTCGCCAGACTTAGACCAGTTTCGAACTTATTAGCTCTCATCAGCGTACTGTAGGCGAGACGTCCAAAACATTACTTAGCTAAGTATTGACGATATCTTGGCTGAATTCTGATGACTTCACCGTTAATGTACATACCCGTGTGGTTGGCTTTGTGTAAACGCCATACTCTAGCATAGCATTCAAATTCCTCTTGACAGAGACAGAAATGCAAATATGATATTTTCTTCTAACTCAATGATAAACTAAGGTTTCCGTGTCTATCAAAGCTGGGGACAAAGGTGAGTTAAAAAACTGATCCTTAAGGGATTCTTTTCTGCGATAAACCTTCAATGAATGTCTTTAAAAGCTTCATAATCGGCAGTTTTATGATTACAGTTGCTATAACACACTAACAACATTACTCTCGCTATACATAGTCAGATATTATCTTATTGATCAACTGGATATGAAAGCATCTCAAGATATAGTAGTATGGCATGAATTTCCTAAATATTTTGGATGTAACATAGGGCTTCCAGCAGTAGATCTACTTTAGTTATGCTGAAACCTCCTGAAACATTTTACCTTTAAACGCAATTTTGGGGTGCCTCAGGATTCCAATTTAGGACCATTGTTGTTTTAGTTATACATCAATGGTCTCCTTGACGTTTGCATGTATTCAAAATGTTTATTCTGACGATCTAAAATTCGATAAAACAACTTAAACGTTAAAAATTATTTGTTTTTTATTAGTCTCATCTAAACTTCAATTTCCCTGGTGATCACAATTAATGGTTTACTAATTTGAATTTATTACGATTCACTAGTTAATCAATTCCGAGATTCTTCTTCCTAATTGAATAAGTTTGATTTTATTGTATATCTTTATATTATATAAATTTTATGTATATGTATTGTTATAAATTCTTGTGAGATGGTAATTTTCTTACTTGTATTTACTTATCTGCTTCGCTTCTTCTTCTTTGTATCCTATTTTCTTGTTTATTTTCTGGGCGCCGGCTCACACGAGCATATAGTTGTAATTTAATTCAAATTTTGTTATGTTTATAGAGAAAGTCTTTGTTTGAGAAAAAAATTATAATTTAAGATTCAAGCAAATTTTTATCTAATATCAGTAGTCTTACCTCAAGGTAAGGTTCTAAGAAGATTAGTATTTTGATTTTAAAATATTATACAGACTAAGGAATTTAGATACTTAATCTTGTGAAGCAAAAGATAAAAAATTTATATTTGAATTTTAACTGACCACAGTTATTCTACTTCTCGTTAAAATAATTTGTAATTCATTTATTTACTCTGATCCAATATATTTCAAATTGAAATAAAAATTATGTGATTGGGTAACACTTAATTTATTTTACTATTTATCCAAAATTTTTCAATCTTCTATCAAAGGAAGTATTCTTAAATTAAACCTACGCCACTTCCTCTACCCTAACTTTAACTAAACAACAATATCCAACACTTGGATTAGATCTGTGTTGACTCGAAACTGGGTAATACTCTATAACAGTTGACTTTGTTTTGTTATTGGACTTACTTAAGTTTCTAGTGTCCATAATCTTCTCTACTCCTTCTTATAAATGGTTTTTCTTTATTGAATACATTTGTTTCTTTCTGGCATGGAAATTATCTTCCTTTTAAATTAAAAATTTTATTTTCAAATATAGCTATAGCTTTTAATTTTTTATTAAATATTTTTTGAATAATGTTTTGGTAAAAGCTATGTTATTTGAAGCTATTTCTACTAATGTATTCAATTCGTCGATAGCTACTTTGGGGGACCGGAGGCAGAACTCCAGCCGCAGTCTTAGAAAAAAAATTATATGGTTACATATACTTAGTCTCTATCGTCGTTTTTAAACGTATTTTTTTTAAGTAAAAGTATACGCGCTTGTTCGAGATAAATGTGTTTAATGCCAAAAGTACATACAATTATCGACATATTAATAGTAAAGACAACATAATCTCAAATGGAATTTGATATTATGAACATATTTTACTGCACAGATGACTGATTTTTGTTTTCATAATGCTATTAGAATATGCATATCGGAAACAGTATAACATCTTTCTGGTTAAACGTGATTATTTTAAAAAGGATTCGTTGTATCGATATCAAATAAGTACATTTTTCTCCTTAAAAATATACGAAAATTCTCAAAATATCAATAACACTGAAACGGTACAAATCAATGAATTGAATACATTAGTCGAATAGTTTCAAATGACATAGCTTTTACATAGTAACTAGTTACTCTATATTGTGAGCCCGAATAAAAAAAATATTTTTACAAGTCCTACAAATCCGAGAGACTGACCACCATTCCCTGGATATCTGTATTTTGCTTTGAAATTGAAATGATCGACCTGTTCTTAAAACTTACTGAACAAAATGAAAATTCAGTTTTAAAGCAGAAAACTTGTAGCCCAATTTTTAGTTTCGCACAGGGAAAACATTAAGTCTCTTTACTGATCGAATATTACAGTCTTTTCCCTGATACAAGCGTTAGAGAAGTGTCTATGTACACGTTTCTAATATTTTAGGAGGAAAACGAATATAAAATAATTTATTTCCCTAAACAGTTTCGGTTAGATTAGAAGCGACGGTTACACTCAAACCGAGCCTTTATTCCATGGAACATAAACACGAACCACTTCAGCTTCGAACGAGTGGATCCTCTCATACGAAAGATACATGGTATCTATTACAACTCGTGCGTTGTTGTTTTTTGAAGAGCGGCATCTGCTTGGCCACTCCAAAAACCGCCACTTGCTAATTTTGTTGGTCGAGGGAAGAGGGCAAACATTCCCGTGGCGTTGCGCAAACAGGGCCGTTCCCTAATCGCAAATAAATGGGATAGAAGGGCGTGATAGACAAAGTGAAGGTATGAATATTTAACTGTGGAAAGGTAACCCCAGTTTTGTGTGGCACGGCTTATCAAAAGGGCAGAGTCCTATATTGGATATATTGTAACACAATATATTCATAAATCTTTTAATAATTACATTTATAACTATTCTCCAGCGATTGGCAGTGTCCTTATAGGGGCATATTCTCCAGGACGAATTTGTTTTCAAACGTATCAATAAACTGAAATGGGCCTCTTTATAGGCAATACATTTAAATATCAAATTTAGTTTACAGTTAATAACGAATTTCGTTTAATTATGTATATTTATAGGTTGCCCGAAAAAAATGAGAAAAAAAATAAATTTATGGTGAGTTGAGAGTAGAAAAAGTCTAGCCTTAACTTACCCTTACTTTAGCTGTAATATTTGCCCCATGAATAAATGCTCAGAATTATAAAAATCTCAATCTAAAATCAAAGACCCAATAAAATCTTAAGACTTGACCTTGAAATTCTCTAATTTTTTTAATTTACGGACAAAGATCATTCTCCAACAGTAACGCTGAAGCGTCACTTCTTACAATTAAGTAATGTGTTAAGCTAAGACTCGATTTTTATAAACAGGATAAAACCTGTAGGGTTAAGACTAATACGAGCTTAAACTTAAGGTAAAGTTAACGCTAGATTAGGACTGAACTCATTATTATGGATTATTCTATGGATAAAAATAACGATACAAGTTAATTTGATACTTAGTATTAACAACATTTAAATCTGGACTAAAACAATATTGGAAAATATATTGATTTTAGAGAAAAATGTTCAATAGACGAAATATGCGCAATAAAAATGCCAATAGACTAAAATCGGAAAAATTGTTTAAAAGTTACTCCTAGTGACTAGCAAAAGGCTAGTCTCTAGAAATTGTAATAATTTAGTATTATAGAAACATGTATCATTACGTTTATGAATAGAATCACTCTTATCATTTTTATGTTAGGTATTTGAATACCCACAGCAATTTAAAAGTTCCGGCGCCTATAATGGTTATTTGTGGAATAATTTTAGTTTTTTTCTATTCGTTTGAATACTTTTCCATATTTAAAGTTTAAAAAAATAACTGTCTTAAAGTGGCGTAATTTTTTTCAGCGTAAATTTTTTTGTTAGGCAAATATAGTTTCCTAAAAATAACTTTCAACTGATCCTTTGGATTGATAACTAATTTTAAATTTTTTTCACGGGTGGCGTGACTTTCAAATAATCAGAAGAAAAAAGAATAGGGTCAATATTTTTAATCAATGAAATTATCCATGTGTGACATTTAAAACGCAGAAAAATACTGGCTTTAAAGAATGCCGAACAGTAATTTCAAAAAGTCAATTAGAGCTCCCGAGTATTTTTTGGAAAAAGGTAATACATATAATTATTTTCAACTTTCCTATGTAATTTTGAAAACTTGTTTATATACAAAATTTATTTTGGTCCCAAACCGAATGACAAAAACAATATATTCGGAATGTAATTTGACACCTTTTTTCTGCGAAGTCTAGGTTGTCCACTATGAATTTGGAGAGTTCCGAGAAATTATCAGGTCGTATAGATAGAGGTCTACCAAATTTGAGGGCATATAGATATTACAGTTAAGTTAAAGATTTCATGCGAATAGAGTTGATTAATAGTATACGTTAGTAAGTAGAAATGCTTCATGACAGAGAGGATTTCATTTTCCTCTTCTTCTTGTTGTTTTCAGAATAGAATTATATTTCTAATCTCTTACAATGAGTTATATAATCTTATTTTTTTAATTAGTAACAATAAAGGAAATATTTCCTCTATTTAGAAAGATATACATTTACTTAATAAATAAAATGAAATTCAATTACTTTGAATTAAATAGACACTCTGAATTGGAATATTTGTATATTATGTCTCCATCGAAATTGCTACTTTTTTGTTACTCTTTTTATTTAATTGGATATTTAAGCCACATCGAAAGGAAAAGGGAAATTTAAATAAGCAACCCTTTGCATCAAAACGATTAGTCAAGGAGTTAGTTTTATAATCTAACTTTTGACTAACTACAAATACTCCACTCTGAGAAAAGTAAATAATTGTTCTTGATTTCACTTTAAACTCGATAATACCTGGCAAGTTAATGTAGAAGTGTTACAAAGTCTGGAATATTCTGTAATATATAAAGAACAAAACCGCGATCAAGAGTTTGATGTTTAATCGAAAACAATGGATTTGTTGATTAGTAGACGTTTCAAGAGAAATTATTTATTAAGTTTGAACGATATCACAGTTAAATTAAAAAGTGTTTGGGTAAGCAATCGATATTAAACTACTTATAAAGGAATTAGACCACCATTTTCTCTGAGGCATATATTTTTCATCGCAGACAGTTCACACTATCAAATATCTAGTAATCATTTTCTGTAATGTTGCATTTATTTATAAAAAAGACACACGGAAAATCGTTGTCACGAAATTTCAGACAATTGATCCTAATATTGTGTGAAAATTAGACATTTCCATTGTGATTATTTCTAGAATTCTATAATAATTATCAAAAAATTGTAGATTTTCTCAAATTTTCAAACAATATTGAATGGTACAATATGTTCCTGTCACTACTATAAGAACAACTGTGTGATTGTTTATGACAGAGTGCGCAAGTCCTCTTTCGGTTTCAAAAAGGCGAAAAAAACAAAATCCTTTAAAGTTGTCCAAAGGAAATAGTCACACTTGTTAAGGCTTGGATATAAAGTTGACTAATTTCCAAAATAATTATTTTCTCAACATGTGGTGATGTCCTTAGAGCATAAACCACATGTTCCAGTGGCATTTCTTCGAATACAGTAAGAAGAATATTTTATACAAATTCCAAATAAATTGCTGTGTTTAGTCGAATTGCTAAAGTAATTGGTCCAGTTGAATCAAGTAACGACCCATATATTTAACTCAATATTGGCAATGTTGAGAAGTTACTGCATGAAGATTAAAATCATTGTATTAATTTAATTTTCGAATAGTGAACATTCGTAATTTTTTTAGTAAGCAAGCCTCATTAGTAAAAACACTTTTTTTTATGAAAACTGTTATCTAATGAAGAATAAATTAGCAGAACTGAACCTTAATGCTACAGTTCTTGAACATTTTGAACATGAAATTTTATGTTCCTAATTATTTGTAACAATTGATTTAAAAAACCAAATGGGTTTTAATACGGCCCACATAAATTGATAATGTAACATTAAACATATAAACTTATTAATCCCAATAAATCAATAAAACTGGATAAAAATCAAAAACCTGAAATTATGTTATTAGTCAAAAAACATGAAATATAATAATATGGTAATGTTAAATGCAAGCAAATATTAGAAGAAGCTTACAAGTTGTTTTGAGGGATTATTGAAATATGGACCTTATTCTTCTCTTAGTCCCAAATTCATAGATCTCACTAAAGTTCCACTCACACTTATCTAATACTAAACTCACCCTAATCGTATTATATAAATTGAATATATTGTATACACTACATCAGTTATACAATGATTTTATTGAAAATATCTAATCCATATTTTAATAAACTATAATGGTTACACATCATGGAAATATGTAGAAGAACGTTTAAATATATTTGTACGCGAGGTAGAAAATAGGAAGAATTCAATTCTCTTGAATTGACCCTCGGAACATAAAAAATAAGTTATTGCAAAACATCGAGACAGTCATGGTTTTGAAAATTTTGGATAAGAAAAGCACACAGCGCTGACTATCGCCTCAAATCAACATTTTCCAACAAATGTCTAGTTAATAGATCAGATTACAGAATTCGAATGGTTGGAAAGACCCTATTCATTTTAAAACTGGAAAAATGGAATTAGAATGGAAATGGAACTTTCTTTGCACCACCTCAAAATAAACAAATAAATAAAATAAGTCTTTTTAGTTCATTGATATGTTTTTTTTATTTCTAATTTTACAAATATTAAAAGTGGAACTCTGAACAGTACTGCTAGATAAAATTTAATGTTTCGTTAGTTTCGTTGTCATATACAGGGTGTCTCATAATTAGCTGCCAACCCTGAACAGGCCGATTCTATGATCAAAACTAAGTAAAAAAGTTCATATGAACATGGGTCCGGAAATGCTTCCTAAGGGCACAGGGACCCATTGAAGAGGGAGGAATGGAAATCATTTTTTTGCAATATCTCTCAATCGCGTTGTGATAAATGAATGAAATTTGGTATACACAGCTAAATTTTGATGAGCAATTTGATGGACTAATCCATTTATTTCCACAAGGTCCATTGGGGTGGGTACGGGGGGGCCCTTGGTACTTTGCGTGTGTAACTTTTTCATCTTTGACTTTTTAACAAATTGGACAGCAAATTCCGTTTTCCCGAACTGTTTTACGTTAAAAAGGTACTCTTGTTTCAAATCGTTATCTTTAACGGTTTCTGAGAAAATCGCTCTTGAATTAATCCCACTTTGGTCAATTTCATAGTAATTTAAACAAAATTATCAAGGTATTCTTATGTCAAAGTATTGTCAACCCGATTGCCAATTTAATAGTTCTAAGCGAAAAAAATGGAAGAGTTTACGGGACAAGAGTTAGTTGATATGATATTTATTTATGGCTTTTGCGATGGTAATGCTGCAGCGGCAGAACGCGAGTACGGGAGAAGGTTTCCAAACCGAAGGCTGCCATCAAGGAGGACATTCCCTACGGTATTCCGCAACTTAGCTGCAACCGCCACTTTTCGAAAGGCACCGGGTCAAGGACGTCCCAGGATTAATAGGGAAGCGGAGGTCCTTGACGCTATTGAACAAGATCCTACGACTAGCATACGGAACATTTCAAGGCAAATAAATGTTCCTCGGCCAACGGTACTACATATCTTAAAGATTTCCTTAACAGAATTGATTAGATGTGCTACTAACATTTCAGGTTGGAAGAATATTAAAGCGACAAGGTCTACATGCCTATCACTATCGACGTGTACATGGCTTGATACCAGAAGATTTTGCGCCACGTATGCAATTTTGTCGCTGGATTTTGTCGCTGGACAACGAGCAAGCTTCCAAAATTTTGTGGTGTGACGAAGCTACTTTTACCCGAAATGGAAAATTAAATTTTCATAATTCTCATTATTGGGAAGAAGAGAACCCACATGTTGTTCGGAGAACAAACTTCCAGCAACGGTTTTCCATAAATTTATGGGCGGGAATAATTCACGACACTCTGATTGGACCTATTGAAATTCCACAACGTCTCAATTCAAATCTTTATTTAAACTTACTTCAAGAAAATCTTCCCCAAATTCTCGATGATCTGCCTCTAAATTTACGACGTAACATGTTTTTTCAACACGATGGAGCCCCGGCACATAGTGGTCGCAATGTTCTAAATTTCCTAAACGAAAATTTCGCTGGACGGTGGATAGGGAGGCACGGACCGGTAGCTTGGCCGCCGCGTTCTCCCGACCTAACCCCGCTGGACTTCTTTTTCTGGGGATATCTAAATCAAAAAGTTTACGCCACCGAAGTCGATACCCGTGAGGAATTGCTGCAGCGTATCAATGATGCAGCCAATGAAATTCGTCAAAACCGTTTTAGCATCTTAATAGCTTCGAGAAGTGTTACACGTAGGGCAAGACTTTGTATCAGAGAAGGTGGAGGGTTTTTTGAACAGTTTTTAAAATAGCTTGTTGTCTGTTATCAAAATTAAGTTTCCATCTTATGATCCCTTCGAAAAGTGACGGTTGCAGCTAAATTGCGGAATACAGTGAGGAATGTCCTCCTTGATGTCAGCCTTCTGTTTGGAAACCTTCTGCCGTACTCGCGTTCTGCCGCGCAGCATTACCATCGCAAAAGCCATAAACAAATCATCATATCATAATTGTTCTACATCAATAATGTGTATTACTGATTACGTATTAAATTATTATTATTATTTTTTGTTTAAATTACTATGAAATTGACCAAAGTGGGATTAATTCAAGAGCGATTTTCTCAGAAACCGTTAAAGATAACGATTTGAAACAAGAGTACCTTTTTAACGTAAAACAGTTCGGGAAAACGGAATTTGCTGTCCAATTTGTTAAAAAGTCAAAGATGAAAAAGTTACACACGCAAAGTACCAAGGGCCCCCCCGTACCCACCCCAATGGACCTTGTGGAAATAAATGGATTAGTCCATCAAATTGCTCATCAAAATTTAGCTGTGTATACCAAATTTCATTCATTTATCACAACGCGATTGAGAGATATTGCAAAAAAATGATTTCCATTCCTCCCTCTTCAATGGGTCCCTGTGCCCTTAGGAAGCATTTCCGGACCCATGTTCATATGAACTTTTTTACTTAGTTTTGATCATAGAATCGGCCTGTTCAGGGTTGGCAGCTAATTATGAGACACCCTGTATACACCTTCTGTTCGTTTTCTACAAAAGGCCTGCATTATTGTAACAGCTTGCCAGGTTAGAATACTCTAGATGCTTCCCAAAAAATACAAAACTGATGGGAACATTTTCTCGTTTAATATAACAGATTACCTCTTCTTTCATTCCATTTAAATCCATTCGACGTTTAATTTGCATTTAATCTTACAAGCCCAAGTGACGTCAATTTGTCACTCTCGTCCTAAGACTCAGTTCGCATCTCCCACAGAATTAAATCAGCGATAGCAGCTAAACGCGCTTAAGGATGCGGCTGAGAAACATTGACAACGCATTATGGCCTAACCTGTAGAGATAGTATGTCAAATGTTCCATTACTCTTCATTACAATCGATGATGACCGAGCAACGCCACAATGCACTTTGGGTTCCATTAACTCGGCTATATTGATTAGGGATTCTCAAGGTGGCAACACTGTTATCTACAAATTAAATTGTTGAGGTCGCTTCTGGTTCGGGCAGGGTGAAAATTATCTTAGTCGTTATTAACGTGAATATTACAGAAGCTGGGAAAAAGTATAAGGGCTGGTCTTATCAGGGCGTGCTTCATCGTTAACCAGGAGAGGATATCAGAATCCTGTTGTTACTCTAAATCAGGTGTCAAAGCATTAATTAATAGTAGATTGTTGTTTGTTGTTCTCACTTTGGCATCCAGTTTGGTTCTAAAGAACAGTTGCCACAATAGTCCAACTTCCTTTTGAGAAGAAATACGATTATCTTTGTTAAATAAGAATAGTAATCTAACCAGTTATCAACGTCAAAGTATTTTCCATTTATCTTTTGTTATAGACGATTAATATTTAAATATTTCAATTTAACTTAACAATGTAAACATGTACCTAAACGCGATTTAGTTGATGCTTAGTTAATAACCGCACATTTTTATCTTAATTACATACAGTGTGTACAAATATGATGGAGAAAATCGTACTAGGGATTTTTTTATTAGAAATTTGACAACACTGCATTATTCAGCACCATTTAAAGTCCAAATAGGTACCCAAAATTTCATTAATTTATGTCGTTGCATGTTTTTTTATAGAGCCTCAAAGTCCCAAAAACTGAAAATTCTTATTTTAATTTGAAAATACAGGGGGCTTTTAGAAATGAGTAAAAACAATAAAATACAATTTAAAAGAGTTGAAATAACATGTTAAGAAAGAAAGAACAATACAATCTACCATTAGCAAGTTAACAGTGCTTACACAAATTAATACTAGTCAAGGAAAACAAAATTGGAAAGAAACACCAAAATATTCTAAATAAGTATTCAAATTCAAAATTATGCTATTAAAAATTCAAATATTTCCTTTTTCAACTAAACCACCTTGTAGTTACATTTTTCAATTCCAAGCAGTATATGACTATGACAGATTAGTTTAACATTGATGGAATATAAACAAATGTTACTAATAATCAATCAATCAGTGAAATTTGGTGCCATAGTAGTTTTACGAAATATTTAAATTGATCGTATAACTCATTATTAGCTTAATAGTAAATACAACGAAATAAGCTAAAGTTTAACATCGATTTGTAAGTCACGATTCAATATTGTATTGATTCATTTAATTTTTAATAAATTGTATGTTTTCTAAATGTGTTTAATTCCAAAAAATTGTTTGATACGTTGCTACCATGTGCAATATGGGCACTTTCTAAAAAATTGTTTCTAGATATATTCGAGATGGATACATAAAAAAGTAAGAGAAACTAGATAATTATATATAAGTAATAAGTATATTGTTTTAAAGAGGGATAATAGAACATAATATAGTTTGCAATATCTTATAAATCTCGAGTTATCTAGAAATTCGTATTCCAAACTTAGACGTAGAACTAATTACACATAAAACACAAGTTTTGAGTAAGGGGCAGTTTTAGAAGGTGACTATCATTACTTCATCCCCAAATTTTGTATTTTTACATATTAAAAATGTCTAAATAGATATCAATCTCTAGACTATTCGCGAAAAAAGTAGTCTTATTTAATTTTGATAAACTAAACCGTTTTCGAAGTATTTAATTGTATATAAGAATGCATCCGAGAAATTTTATACAATACTGATAACGTACGCTTTGGAATATAAGATATTTCGAACAATTTCTAAAAAACTTCGGCTGTATTATAGCTTGAATTAATTTAAAGTTCAAGATAAACCTAGTAAATTTATGCAAATGGATGGAATATTCCGGTTATAAAAATATAAACCGGTTATAAAAATATAAACCAAAACGTACGTACGTCATACGTATCATTTTTGGGATATAGGCTTTCAACTGTTTATGAAAAATGATTTTTTTAAATTGGTTCAATAAGGTTTAACGACAACTGCAATAAATTTTGTAAATACCTTCATTTAATATAACAAAACCGTATCTAACCCGTTTATAAGGCGTTTATACTACGCTTAATTAATAGGCTAATGGGTATCTATAAAAGCTAAATGTAATCATGGTAAAAATTAAAAGTCAAATAAACATAAATTAAACTAGAAAAATATGTAAACATGATCTCGCATTGTTATTAGTAGATATGAATAAATTAAGAGGAAAAATAAGAAACATTTTTGAAGAAAAACTAAATCTGAATAAGGTATAAATAAAAAATAATAACAAATAAACATAAATTAAACTAAAAAAATATGTGAACATAATCTGGTATCTAATATAAAAATAACAAAAATCTCTGAAGAAAAACTAAATGTGACAAGGTAAAAATAAAAGGAAATAACAAATAAACCTAAATTAAACTTAAAATATATGTAAACATAATCTCGCATTGTTATTAATAATGAATAAATTAAAAGGAAACATAACAAAAATCTCTGACGAAAAGCAAAACCTGAGCAAGGTAGAAATAAAAGATAATAACAAATAAACCTAAATTAAACTAAACATAATCTCGCATTGTTATTAGTATGAATAAATAAAAAAGAAAAATAACAGATTGGCGTTGGTTTTCAGGTTACGTACATAACCTTACTATATTTCTAAATATTTCTAAGTTATTATTTATAATTTGATAATTTTAACTTCGTTAAACGTGCTATAACAATATTAAACTAGGATAAATATTTATCTACGTTTATTTTATGGTTATTTGCTATTATTGTTGTAAATCTATGTTATTCATATTAAAATTTTCTATGCTATAACCTATTACTTAAAATTCTTTTGAAAAACTATAGTTGCTGTTGCAAAATAATCAGAAACTTCAATCAATATTATGCAATTTGCTCCAAAATCTATGAAAATATAAAAATTTTATACGATTATTTCCTTACATGTGTATAAATATTTTGAAAATAGTCCTAGGCGTAGAGGTTACTTTTAAATAAGTTAAAAAAAATGTTCAGAATACGAAAATATATACATTTTCGATAAGTTAACAATTTTTTAAAGTGCGCGATGTAAAGTGATGTGTTTTTGTATCTGTCTGCTTTTTTCAGTGTGAGATTTTTTTGTTAACCAAACTGTTTTAAGGATTTATTTTATTAATTTTTAATTTTTTTCACAGGTGGCGAAATACCCAAAAATAAACAAAAAAAATCGTAGGGGTTACGTTTAACAAAAGGGACTGATCCCCACTTATCTACGGTACTGCCAATTGAAATGCAGAATTATTAGCATCATTTCATAAGTATAAACTGTAACTATTACTCTATACACAGCAAATTAAGCTAATGGAGGTTTTGAAATGGCTCCATCAATTTACACAAATTATCAAATACAAAGGGAAACATTAACAGATTTTTACTTCATTTGCTTTTTATTTATATAGAGAAGTTGTTTCCTACATTCCTAAAAAAATTATTTCGCCTTATCTGGCTTCCATAGTGCATAGTAATGCATAGATTAGTAGGTCACTCTCTGTTAGTAGATACAAAGTAATGCTTTGTGACAGTAATGACATTTAATATACACTTAACACCCGAAATGTTTTTACCCAAACTACAAATGTGTTTAAATATTAAATTAAACAAACTATGTGTGTTTTATTCGATGTGAAACTTGCTTTATTTTTAATCAGTCGCTGCAATGTTTCGTCTCGACGAACACGAACCACCCTGAATGTATGTTAGTGTAAAATTAAGCAGTCAACTTTTTACTATGTGCAAAAAAAGGAACATTTTCTTAAATCTAGTTTAGTTCACATTCCAGGAAATACTCTAATTTAAACACGAGACAAATTATTAGGTAGCTACTGCATTCGTGAGGACATTTGCACCAGGAAACTGGCGAGCCCTAGTCCTAGGGTATAAATCACGGCATAAAAGAGATATTAGTGGCACGGTTATCACGCGATAAAACATTTTCTGACCCAATTTTTGACAAAACAGACAAACATGTCATTTGAGGTAATGCGGGCGCATTATCTGTAATTTGAACCGAAACGCTTCCTGTCCTTAGACCCAATTCTAACTAGAACCCACACGGGGTTCTTATATTTTTGTTTTTGGTAGTGTAATTACAAGGACTAGTCCCGATGCTGTTTGATTATGCCAGTATTTTTTATAATATCACAATGTTAGCTGTCGACCATATTTGCAACAGAAGCAGTCTATATAATGGGAGTTGTTTTGGTAGACATGGTAATAAATATAGGGTTCTTCTCATAAGCAAAATTCTATAACGTGACCCATAATTTCTGTCCCTATGGCAAGTCCTTATTTTTTCTGAAAAAAAAAAGAGATATGTTTTAGAAAGTTAGTTATCACCTGAAACCAAAATAGGCTGCATAGGAAGTGTTGAAAAGCCTTATAATATACCGAGAATGTGCAGAAAGTTAAATGCAAAATATTATCTCTAAAGATACGTAGAAATTCTGTAATTTCTAAAGATGCCTAAAAAATTTTAAAACCTAAATAGGTATGGTCTATACATGAAACCAAACCTGCGACGATACTGACTTCCTTTTTTGTTTATTTTTAATAAATTCTTAGATTGCACAGACATGCAAAAAAGTACCTACATACCCAAGCGACTCGCATACCAGGGCGGATCTGCTTTGAGGTGGATGTGAAAGGGGGCAAGCAATTTTTTTCTGGATTACCTTCAGTACAACTCACATAATAAAAGTGTAGATCCCTAGATCTGGGCGCGATCCGGAACAATTTCAAAATTGCAAAAATGTTTAAAAAATTTTAAAAAACTTGAAATTTTAAAAAATACTTAGTTTTCTACTTTTTACTATATTTTGAAATCTATGCATTTTGGAAGAATATTGAAGAGGAACAAAAGTTTTAGAATTGAATCTTGTACAATATACTTTACTTCTGAAAAACATGTTTAAACATTTTTTTCGAATTTTCAAAATGTTGCACAGCCTCAAATAAAGCATCTAGATACTTGAAAATGTTTTCACCTAGAAAAGACCACTCAGCCTTTCAAATGATTTTTGAAAAATTGAAATCGGTCGATTAGGATGGCCACAGTAAATTTTTAAAGTTAACACTCTTTTTTTTATTNAGGTGTTGAAATATATACGTAAACAAATTTTTTCATTGAAAAAATGTAATAGCATACGGTAAAATATAGGAACAGTATATTTAATGCATAAATAATAAACTTTGTTTATAACAAAATATGTGCAAATTAGACAGTTGGCATTACGATAATCGAATGATCCATTAGAAACCGAGATAATGCAATTTTTTTCGTACCTTCGTATTTTGAATCTCCGAATTCAGTTTCGCGCGTGCGAGCGACAACTTTTCCGTGGATTTGTCTATGTTGCCGATAACTTATGAATATGAAAATTTTTTCCAATTTAGAACTCGGAAAAACGAAGCCACTAGATCAAAGATTGTTGCTAAATTGTTTATAAATTAACGGTACATGACCATAAACTTTGACCAATAAACGGAATTTAACTTTTTTTTAAAAAGAAGCGTCTTTCCGAGTACTTTAAAATTATAACTTTTGAAAAAAAACTAAATTGAAAATTGATAAATGTAATCTAATTGTTTAAAAATAAAAAAAAGAGTGTTAACTTTAAAAATTTACTGTGGCCATTCTAATAAACCCATTTCAATTTTTCAAAAACCATTAGAAAGGTTGGGCGGTCTTTTCTATGTGAAAATTTTTTCAAGTATCTAGATGCTTTATTTGAGGTTGTGCAACAATTAGAAAAATGGAAAAAAATTTTTCAAAATTTTTTTCAGAAAATTATTTTACGAAAACTATCGAACCGATTTTAATGAAATTTGGTGTGTTGTTTTATTATACTCAAAAGTTTCTTTTACCAAAATTAGAATGCCCTCGGAGCAATTAAAATATTTTTAAAAAATCATCCAGAAAACTCGATTATTTTGCCTCTTTTTCATCAATTATTGCTATTTTGCAACATCATTAATAAATTTAAACATTTTTAACTTACAGTATATTGTACTAAATTCAATTCTAAAACTTTTTTTCCTTTTTAATATTCTTCCAAAATGCATGGGTTTCAAGATATAAATAAAAAACTAGAATAAAACATGAATTTTTAAAAATGTTTTAAACATTTTTGCAATTTTGAAAATATTCCAGATCTCGTCCAGATCTAGGAATCTACACTTTTATTACCTTATGTGAGTTGTATTAAAGGTATTCCAGCAAAAATTAGCTTGCCCCCTCTTACATCCAAGAAGTGGAATATTTCGACAGATCCGCCCTGGTCTAATATCATTTCAGAAGGAATTCGATGCGCTGAACACGATCCTGTGGTCAAAATTCATGACTTCCTGATGAATTTCGGAGAAAAGTGAAATTTTTGGATGAAAACTGCCCCAAAATGGGTCAAAACTTATTTTTTTCTAAATTCTGCCCAAATGTGTCATTTGTTGTATTTTGCGACGTTCAATATGATACCATTAGTGAAATTTTAATTACTTTTTTAATTTTCAGGAATATAAAAAAGCGTTGATTTTGGATTTTCTCAGAAATATCGAGGTCATGGGTAAATTTTACTAATGGCATCGAATCAGCGCCGGCAGATACTACCAAAATTATATATTTGGACAAAATTTAGAAAAAAATCAGTTTTGACCCATATTTGGGTCAGTTTTCACCAAAAATTTCACTTTTCTCCGAAATTCATCTATCAAATCATGAAATTGTGGAAATGATATTTTTTTGGACTGCTTTGATGTGCCTGTGTTATCTCAGGTTGGTTGTGTTGGGTTGCCTTTTTTTAATTTTTAATAAATAATCGTTGGTTTTACTATAGTCTTAGCTGAAACGGAACGTTTTTGGACTAAAGTAAGTTAACTTATATGTATGTACGTTTTTTATCGTACGAATCTATGGCTATGTTATGGCCAGTATTTTCTAGTAAACCCTAAATGAGAAGAAGCAATTTCTTGTATTAAAATTTACAAAACAAGTAAATAAAAATGGGATCTTCTAAAAAATGTACAAATATTGTAGCAAGTTAATTGCATTCTATTTTCAGAACATTTTAAGAAAGAAGCGGCTTATTTTAGCGTAGTTACTTTCCAAATCTTGAAGATTAGTTATTCATCTACTTTTATGGAACAGATTCCTTCTATTGTCAATGCAACTGGAGCAACCGTCTGAGACCAAATCTATTTGGCCGGGAAAATATATAACGAGATCATATAAATAAAAAGTGTATAAGTGAATATAGAAAAGTACGTGTAGGAAAAATATTATCTTTAAATAGTTTAAATAGGAGAACGCTGGATTTGTTAGGAATAATTATCCAACTGTAGTCTTGTAATTTTATTTTTTAAATTTTGTATTGGACATGTAACAAAATAAATTGATTACAGCTCTTTAAGTCATAATAAAATTTCCGCGGAATGGCGATGAATGTTGTTAAATTGAAATCTCGTAATCTCTGTTCATAGATGGTTACTGGTTTCCAAACTTGTGACGAGTGGTGCAATGTCGCATAAACCGTCCGTTATGAGATTGGTGCTCCACAGTGTCATAACGTAGCATTTATACAAACGTATCATGCTACTTGACGACCGTTTTAAAGTCTTTTATAATAAATAAAACATAAAATTTGCTTTTTACATACGGGTACAATAATGTTAATGACACCGAGATATTGTGTATTTAGGTCTTCTTGACCATAGTAGTTCCATAATCCTGTGAGACTATAATAGGTCTTCATTATCATAGTAGATTTTCTTAGCCATAGCACAGCCTGTGAAACAGTTGTCTCTCTGTAAAAAATATTTGCCAATTTATCTTACATGCAAAGGAATAAACAAACTCCAAAAACATCGCTGGAAGAATAAAATTTCAACACTGAGAAGATAGCAGATCTCCACTAATTTGAAAATGATCAGGTGTATGTAAAAGTATTGTACGAGACACCCTGCTGAACGGATTGGCAAAATAAATAAAAAATAATGTCCACTAGAGGTTTGGACTCGAGTAACATGGACGTATTTTACTAACAAATCGATACTACGATAGTTTCATAACACTAATGTTCTGATTGCATCTAGATATTTGGAATAGTACACTTTTTAAACAACCCTTGCATAATAATTAATAGAGGTAGAGAAATTTGTGAATAAAATTTATTTTGAAATTGTACACTCAATCCATTTTAATTTTTTTACATACATAACTATCTATGTATTTTACTACAATTATCAGAAAATTTTATTCTTGCATCGTTTCGTCTTGTGTACTATGCCTTTAAAAATATCCGCGTCAACATATGGAAATATTTGAACGCATAAAAGTCCGTATCTCAACGAATTAATTTGTTTAAGAGATTGCCCGGACAGTTTAAGTTGGTGAAAAAATATTGGGCCGATATGAAATAAAATTTTACAGCTCTTATAAACGACTCTCCGAAAATATAATTTCAAACGTGACTGCTAATTGAGCCCACGGTCCATAAAATCCTCGGATGCATTCTGATTGTGGAACCAGCTTTTATTACGTTTTAATCCCAGTTAATTTCGGACTCGTGATTCTGGCCGTTCGCTTTTTCTTAATGGATGACTGGTCGGATTCTCAAATTTCCCGAGTTCCATTGAACATTCGCCTATAAAAAAGAAGTAGGGAATTGCAAGACGGCATAATAGTCCGAGATGAATAAAAAAAATAATAAAACTTCGCAAAAAGGACTGACCACATTGAGACGGTCAGTACGAGTGGTCAATTTTACGGCTTTTAGGGGGAACATTATCTGGGATTTGTTTGGCAGGGCACTAGTACCTTTTCAAGCCGGCATGCGTTTAACGCATTCGTCGATAATGGCTCGGGGATTAACAGAAAAACGCTCGAGTTACAAAGATAATTGTGTTAAAGCTAGCTGCTGTTCTTCTATTCAACTTATTTGTTATAAACATAACACAAAAGATCGCATATTCCGCTATATACCTTCAGTGAAAGAGCTCTAGATTATGGTTCCCTGTAGCTTTAATCGCTGTGCTTTTTGTTCACCAAATAAATACCTAGAAATCATTACTTAAATTACCGATGATCACATTGTTCCAGTTCAAGCAACTGAGAATTAAAGAAAACTGAATCACCCTATATATTGTAACGAATTGAAAATGTACACAAAGAATCACGAATGAAAAATTACCTGACCGAAAATTAACTATTATTATAGCAACAACAAAATAGTATAAAATTGTTAATATAATGATTCTGAATATAAAATAAGTAATAATTAAGGATATCACATAGTATAAAATTAATAATTTTAATTTAATTCACAAGTACAAAATAAATTTTTCAAAAGAATGGATGGTATCGACACTTGTTAACACTCAGTACATTGAGAAAACATAATTTAAACCTAGAGTGACGTATATCAAATAAAAGCTCAAAATATATAGATTAATCTGGTATACATATCCTGGAAAGTCGAGTAACTGCATAGAAGATATCTCAATTGAACTTAAGTCATATTATGAATTTTTTTTATCAATTGTCAAATTAAATTATAATTTTCACAAATGTCAAAATTAAAGTTGGCTTTACAAGTACCTGGAGATGACCTATAAAAAAAAACATAAAATGAGGAATATTTTAATAATTAGTTATAGAATTGTAGGTTAAAATAAGAGGGCATTTGTAAAAAATTGTATTAGTCATAAGGAGTGCAGTGAAAAAGTGTTGTTAAAAAAGGACATCCAAGGACTGAAAATTCTGTGAAGGGACCTTAAGCGAAAATAGGACCAAAATTATCTAGAACGGATGAAAAACAAAAGTTTATTGATTGGTTACGGCTTGGGTTTTGAAGAATGCAGAGTAGACAGGCAGCTCCAATAAATTTAAATTTGAACAAGAAAGAAATAGTCAATAAGAAAACTAAACTTACCAGAAAAGTTAAAAGTTTATTTGTTCTCAAAACCACAAGAAAGAAATTTGCCATCAAAAAGAAAATTTCTATTACCAGTTGTAAGCAGTCCATAGAGGTTTCCAGTGGCCCTATAAATGGTATGCAGGACATCTACGTAGTTTCCAACAACGAAAAATTCAAGTTAGCAAATACCAGGTACCTAAAAAAAAATAAAGTGCACTATAAACAAAACAGATAGCTATAACCTATAAATAATACTTTTCTATTGCATCAAACCTAAGAAAAAGGATGCATAATAAACGATAGAACTTACCTGAATAAAAATAAATACAAGCCAAACAATCATATTTCTAAAAACTTTATTAAAAATTGAATAGATTAAATTAATTGAAAGTAAAACTTTTCTTAAATTAAAAACAATCCTTGTATTGTATTTAATTGTACTAGATTAGAAAAGACAACAAAATTAATAAAATATTCTTTATTATTGTTAAGGAAGATATTCACAATTTGAGTTACAAGTTGCAAGTTTTAAGTCAACCCACAAAATTTTTGGAATAAAGATTGTATTAAAGTTTAATCTCTATTTTTTGGTGTGTTGCATTGTACTTGTTTGTGTATTAAAATTAATAGAACCGACTCCTGAGATCACTAATAATAAAACAAGCATCTATCATCAGCTGGCAAGGGAAAAAAGGTAAAGTACAGGGTGAGACAAAGAAAGGTTTGTATTTAACAATCAGCAGCTAACCAACATAAAAAAAAATATTTACACAAACAAAACAAATAACACAGCACACAACACAAACAAACACAACTAAGGCAAAAATATTATTTCACAACAATTTATATTACAAAAACTGGAAGGAAATGGCAAGATATTTCAGTTTTTAAAATCACAATTTAATCTGGAATATTTGTCACGGTATAATAAATTAAATAAAACCAGCAAATTTATTATTTTCAGAAACTTAATCATTGCTTTTACTTTTATGAGCTTTAAAATATATCGATATTAAAATATATTAATATGTGCAAACAGAAAAATGCTTTATAAAGGATTACTTATTACTATATTATAGTGATCCACTATGTGCAAAAAATTGTTAAAATATATATCTACCTATCTCTCTGTTTGTAGTAAAAGGCAGTACGTATTGTCAAAACGTATACTAAAAGCAGTGACGGCTCGCGAAATTGAAGTGGTTACTTATGTTGATATTGAAACAGGAGACCTATACCGTTTTTAGACTAAGATTCACATAAAGAACTTTTCTGAAAAAGAAAATCAAACTAGGGGTGATCGAACCTAAGATATGGCGTGTACGAGTATCTATAAAATATTCTTTTTTACGATCACAAAATTTTTCACAAAATTTTAATTTTTAAAATTGCAGGATCATAAAGATTGAAAAATGAAATGTTAATTCAACCTCAAATTTAAATATGAAATAAATAAGAAAGAACTACGATAGAAAGATTTGTTGTAGCTGTTTTTTACGTACTTTGTAAAGGATTATTAGAACAATAAAAATACAAAACATTTTACTGAATTATTATCAGACTAAAAATTTCAATACCGGATGTTTCAGAATTGAAGTGACAAAAGCCTAAGGGAGATTCTGCTCAGCAAAATATGTAAAAAAGTTCATATGAACATGGGTCCATAAGTGCTTCGTTTCCGAGATACAGAGTGTTAATTTTTTTTTAATAGAGTTAAAAAAACGCTTTAGCCGACTTGAATTAAATTTTTACGGTTTATTAAAACAATTATATACATCAACTGGACCAATTAGATTTGATTCAGAATTTTCAGGGCCGTACCCAGCCAGCAAGTCATTTTTTCTATAAAATTATGATATTTTATTAGTATTATCACATTATTAGTTTACAAAATTATAGCAAAGTTAAGTGCAACATTTTAAATTAAATTTATTAGTAATATATGTGACACAAATTCTAGTTAGTCGTATTTCCTATATAGATATAGTCAGACAATAGTACTCCAATTGTGAAAATGTTAAATATATTCGTGTAGTGTGGGTCAAATTCTACCAGAAATTGAGGGTAAAATACATTCACAGATTTCAGAGAATTACTACTTGCGTCGACCCGAGTTCAGATACCGCTCATCATAAAATTCAGTTGTCAAGGAATATATGAAATGAATTTATTGGACAGGGTCGTGTCTGAAATAATCTCCTTCTGGTCATCAATTTACAAGTCAAATACGGATAAGACAATAAATAGATAAAATTCGTAAAAGTATTGTTCATTATTATCAATTTCACTAATATAGTAAATCTATTAAACGAAATTTCTGGGCAGGTAGGTATATTTCTGAAAATATAAGCGCAACAAATTATTAGGCTGCAACCGTATGACTGTAAACCTATACACGCATGCCATTTTCTAGCCCTCTGGAGTAGCTGTTAGTATTGTACCCATGACAAATTATCCGGAAAATTACCACATTAACACCGTGATTTACAAAGAGGCCGACAAGAGAGCCGACAAATAGTTCAGCGGTCTAGCTTGGATACATTTAGAACTTTTCTTTCTTCGGACAGAAAATTTGGCCATATCTTAAGAACCATCGAGTCGAATATCGAAAAACCTCGATGCAGTTTCGTGTGAACAACTTATTGTAATTAATCCAGTTTTAAAAGTAATTTCAAAATCAAATACTTTTTAGAAAAGAAATAATAATTTTCCAAATTGTTTCCAAATTTCTCCAGAATATATTTGAAGTAAACAATACATAAAACAAACAATAAATAAAATATAACATAGACTTTCCTGTAAGTAGTGTACATATAACTATATGTGTTATGACTTAATTATATTTAACTTGACTTATGTTACTAAAAATATGACTATCAGACGATACTACAAATTAAAAAAAAGTTTTATATGAATGTGGATCCCGGAACGCTTCTTTTTAGAGATACAGGTATTGAAATAAAAACAAATAAGTTCATTTTCTGAAATATTTATGAGTAATGCAGATTGATAAAACTTAGGTCACTGATTTTTTATTTATTCATTTTGTTCGAAGAACAAGCCACTTTAGAGCTTCTATTTATTAAATTTTATCAGACTTTTTTTATTAGAAATGTAATTTTAAATGAAACGTAGTGTGTCAAATGTCTAAAAGCCATTGACGTACAAATTTGGATATTTCTCTATGACTGGATGCTTAGAAAATTAAGAAACCTACATACAATTTTTTTTTTTAGTTTTTAATGTTTGATATTGTATTTAAAATTATATTTCTAATAAAAAATCTCCATAAGCTTTTTGTATATAACGAATAGTTTTTTTTAGTTATTTTGTCTGATTATAATTATAAATTTAGAACTCTAAAACAGCTGGTTCTTCGAACAAAATGGAAATCTCAGAATTAATGGAAAACTTGTCAAAATTGTGAAATATTAAGTGGCGTCGAAATTCTGAGGCTCTTTATACTTATACTTATTTATACTGACTCCCGTATCTTCGTCATTTGTTAAAGTACATATTTGTAATTGAACTTAGTGAGTTTTTACATGTAATATCATAAATTAGCCCTAAGTTTCGTCATTCTACGTGAAACATCTTCAGTTATATTTCAGAAAGTGCACTTTTTCGTCTAATTTCAACGCCCTGTATCATAAAAGTAGTGCGTTTAACAACCCACATTAAAGTTTTTGCGTAAATTTATTTGTTCTATCATTTGGCAAAGTTTCTCCATTAAAACCTGGGTCATCCTATACAGGGTGTCCCACCGGTAACTGAGTCGATCGATATCTAGGAGAGTACTGCTCCGAAAAATTTGAAAATTTGGCAACCTGGCAATAAAATAATCCTCTTTAGTATAATTTAAACGATCCTCAAGTATTTTTATTTCAATTTTCAGCAAAAACTATTCAGACACAACAATAATTTGACAACTAACTTGACAAATGTCAAGTTATTTTAATTGTTTTTGGAGAGTTTCCGATCATGGTCAATTTGACAACAGGTCTGATATGAGAAAAAGTGTCCAAAAAATAGAAAATTGCAAATATCTCTAAAAGTAGTAACGGCAACCCTAACAATGCATATATGGCTTGAAAGGAAATTTCAATTTGCATACGATATAGTAAAAAATACAGGCTGTTCCATTTAAGTTAACAAAGTTATAGCTGTTTGAAGTTATCAAAATGTAAGAACAAAAATGAAGCACCTAGTAATAAATGTTTTAATTTGTTGGTATACCATAATTTATTGCTACCTATGCCGTTTACAGTTACCAAAAATCCACTTGATATCACGGTCCTGAAAAGAGTTACTCGCATATGCGCGGATCCTTTTATTTTTCAAATTTTTGTTTTAAATATTAATATCTCAAATTCTATAACTCCTAGGTGTAGGGAATATTTAATAAAGTGGCCCTCAAATTTCACGTAGAATCCGGAAATGCAATAATATATAGGGTGTCCCGTTTAAAATAACGAAGTTTTGTCGACTTCCGGTATAACCGGAACTGCTGGAGAGTTCTAGATATTAGTTGTGTTCGCCCCAGGGATATTGGCATGTTGCCAAATTTTCAAATTTTTCGGAGCAGTACTGTCGTAGATATCGATCGACACAGTTCCCGGTGAGACACCCTATATAACTAAATAACAAGTTTTTCCTTCCATATTTGAACTTTCGTTTCAAGGAACCTTGTTTCCGTAAATCTAGATGTTTATTAGAACTACACAACTTTAAGAGTAGATCTTACTGTTAAAAATAAAAGAAAATGTTAATAAATTATGTAAAAAATTAACTAAAATGGTAAGCATATTTAATCACTACTATATAATATGATCGTATCTATAAAATATTATTCAAGGCCTAACAACTGTAACGACGGTTGAATATGTTGAACTGAAAATATTTATCTTCCGATGTAATTAAGTTAATTTGAAATAAAAAGTAATAGACACTATTTTCATCCTCATACACTGAAAGAAATGGGCTTATTAAACTGTTTATCTAGAATAATGTGTATATTAAAACTTTTATAACAAATATACAACTTTAATTAAAAAAAGCTCTCATCTCCATACTCATTATTCAATGAGTTTAACTGGAAGGTGCTTAATACACCCTATGCATCTATGAAATAAAGGTTATAAATGAATTACTTATACATTATTATGTGTTATAGACTTTTATGTTCCAATTGAATAGTAGGGAAGATTTGTTATATAAAGACCAGTATCCGAATTTGTATATAATAATTGTATTAACAGAATTATTCGTTCTTATAATGAGTATGTTTCCTTTTCTAACGTGTAAAACGCGTCTTATAATGGTTAAGTGATCGTCACCTCTCGATACATAATCGGTTATAATCGTAAAATTTCCGACAGTCCGCTGTGCATCGACTTAACGACTATTACACGTCTAGTTTGATGAAAATAGACTGTATAGGCACATGTTTTGTGATACATGATAATATCGCGTTGGGTGAAATGGAAAATTTTGTAAGTATCTAACTGGTTTATGGCTTGTAATTGTTTTGTTTTTTCAAATTTGTTGTCTAAACCTTAAAAATTATTATCTTGTATGCCCTATTAGATACCGCTGATGTTAAGTTAGGAAGGAACAGAAGGCTAATGATGACAAAGAAGAACAGCCAATCAACCAGAGGAAATAGAATTAGAAGGAAAGAAGCTCAACCTTTCAGGGGATGCTTCATTTTTAAGGTGGAAGAGTTATAGTACAAATTCTCATGTAATTCAAGAAAATACGGTTGCATCGTTGCTAAGAAAATAAACTGGACAGTTTTGGGAGCGATTTGTCATCATTTTTAATACTTAAATGTATGTTTTATGTTTACATTAGAACCTTAGTTTGTAATTACAGTTATCCAATAAAATTTCTGAAAACTTAATGTCATACATTTTTAACTCATACAGAATATACAACAGTTTAATACATTTATTATTATAAAACTTATAACCAGTACTAGATGTTCTAATAACGATATAGAACACTTTAATAACAGTTATTGCTATCATTTCGTAAAGGCTATAAAAAACGTTCTATACTGGTTTACAATAATTTAATGAAGAATAAGGTCACTATACAACTGTGTTAGCAGTACACGTTTTATATCCAATGTCTGTTTAACTGTCACATACAGTATACAATGGTCTTATAATGGCATATAGAATTCTAATAAAGAATAAAGCGCATTTCTTTCAGCGTACTTGCGTAGGAAACAAAAAATAATATGTAATAAAATACTATTACCTAATTTAGTCAATATGTCATTGAGAGCTGATTTTTCAAGAATACAATAAATACAATACCTAAATATGTATATTTAAGTTTCTGTGGAAAGTGCTTATTTTGAAAAATCATACTTGTTCCTACAAGTTCCTCTCAGACAACCTAAAATTGGCATTTACATTCATTCTTCCCCCATTTCACTTGGGCTTTTTATCAGCTTAATCGCATAATTACACATTTCCCAACAGAAAAAAGAAAATAAATAAAGTCAGCAGCCTCTTACGCACGTACCATAATAACTTACGGGCTCAACTCGATGGAACTCGAAGGGGGTAGTTAAGGAGGCCACATCAAAGTGGTCGGAAATAATGTTTTCTGATTTATGTACAAAAAGAAGTGCTTTATAATCATCCGAAATGTGGTGGATTAAAGGATAATTTTAAGTGTGATATATATTTTTGTTGTGAATACAGGGTACTGTGCTACCGTCAAAGACGGCTGATTAGTAACTGGTTTACACCTGGTTAGCACTAAATTGAACCAAGGGACGAGAAACCTAAGGGTAGGCTCAATATCCCTCAGGAGGGAAATTGTAGTCACGTAATATTTTAGAAAAATAAAAACGTGTAAAGCAGTATTCAATATTTTACGTTTACGTTTTCCCCTATTTGGAAGGTCATTAATAGCATACAGTGTTTATTAAAGTGACTACTTTTATAGATGGAAAAATATTTAAATATAAAATTAGAATTAATTTTAGAATTTATTGTATCACCCTATATATTTTCACACATTTGGATAGAACCCTCTTTTATGATTATGATGGCATAAGACTTGATGGCTCAATGTCTTACAATATGGAAGATATGAATAAATAGTTTAGTTTAGTTGAAAAAGTTAAGTTTCAATTAAAAGTAATTTCAAAATAAAATATTTTAATAAAATGGCATAAAATTACATTTTTATAATCGGCAATAGGAATATTTTCTTTGACTTTCTTTTATGAATATTTTATCTATCTATCTATGTGTTCTTACATTCAAAAAGGATGGGTGAATCTTTTAAACGATTTTCAATTATTATTTCGGGCGATAACTAATATAATGTAGTCGCTAAATGTCACCACAATGTCAAATGTCATATCAAGTACCTACGGCAGAAGTACAAAATTGAATTTAAAAAGATAAAAAAATTATAATATTTCTACATATTTCAAAAATAAAATTAATTGCAGGGAAATTACATTGATGAAGTCCTGCGGTTTGGTGAAACTTTTTTTTTCATTTAGCCCTTTAAATAATATGGATACCTACAACGAACATCGAATTTTGAACACTCCCTATATTATATCCATTAAACTTTTTTGCCATTGAGTTTAACAGTAGAACCATTTACTTTATCAAACATGAGTTTTTAGATTTGAAAATTAAAAGACCTTTTTGAAATGTAGTAGAGCAGCATAACATTTTATCTTTGTTATAATTATATAATAATAATAACAATAATGAGATGACCTAAAACCGATTTTCAATCAATTTGCTAGCTACTTTAAAATAACATTGACTTGATGAAAACTAAAACTATCAATGAAGTAACATATAGACAGACGCCGATCCATCAACATTGTGCGATTACTTTACGGACAAATATTTATACCTATCTAACTAAATATTATATGGGCTTAATGAAATACTTAGGTACTGAATTTATGTCTTGTACGATTGCTGCATACATTTTATTTATAATAAAACTATATAAAAAATTATTAAATCATAGCCATTATTTTCAAATATTTTATTATTACTTTTTAACTACTAAAATAAAGCACTCACTAGGAATAACCAAACCATTTCATATTTGTATAGAATTTGTTTCTATTTATATTTTAAAAGACAACATATACACTACTTCAAGAAATTAATGCACCACATCTGCAAAATGAAATTTAGAATTGGTACCATGGTCTGACCAGCACAGGTCCAGACCTCAATCACATTGACCATGTCTGAAATATGTTTGGAAGCTAATTAAGAGATCATTCGAACCAGCTTAATGAGTTCTATAACATGGAGTCCTTCCTTTGAAATATGGAATGAGCTCGATTAAAACGACATTTTTAGTATACAGATTGTGCCATTTAACACTACCGCTGCCAATACCTCTGAAAAGAAAAAATTTATTTTAGTTCCCAAAACTCAGGTCTCTCGAATAGCTTCAAATTACAGTTAAAATTGTTAGTTCAAATCTTTCTGTATAAATGGCGTAGCGATACTAAAAATTTTTTTATTCCTGGAACGTGAAAATACGATCCATCTGAAAGATTGTTAAATTCTGAGTAATTTTTGTAATATAAAATTTTTCAAAATATTTACTTGTTTTCGAGATATGTCGACTTTAAGATGCAATGTACGATGTAACAGGAAAAACTATTATTTTATTTAAATCACACTGAGACAATATTCTTTCAAATATTGCTATAATGGTTTTATTCACACCACATACTAACTGACAAATAATAAATTATAAAAGAACAAATGATCAACTAAAAAAAAATTGTACAATGGTAAATCTTATAAGGGGCAGAGACGAACCGTATTTTATCAAATATTATTAAAAAATTCAGTCATAGGTGGCTCAAAAGAGCTCTAGATTAC